>NW_028145468.1:1742500-1932500 GCF_977016875.1 Pavona decussata
GGTTGCGTAGCAGGAAGGATTGTGTATGCCGCACATTGGGTTGACAAGTATGCCTGTAGGGTGAGCTGTAGCTGATAATCTCGGTGCCACCTATCTCAATCTGACGTTTGGCAGGGCGAACACCAATGTCATTGCAGACCATGAAGGGGTTACCTGCCAGGATATCGGATCTAGCTGACGAACGACAAGGGCATCTGATTCAAATGTCCACTGTCCACGGGTAAGGGAACAGTGGACCTCACCAATGACATCCATTGGGGTAACTCCATCAGCCTGACGAGCCATTTGGGAGGCCGCGGTTATGGGGAAACCATACAGCTTGGCGGAGGAGGCACGGACCATGTTGGAAGTTGCACCGGTGTCCAGGGTCAGCAGGCTCTTCACCTCGGGCTGGTGGGACTACAAGGTCACTGCTCTCATCCAAGGGCTCGCACTCCTCAGCACCGAGGTTGTCAGGGTCATCCATCACCATGTGTGACCGGGTCCACGGTCGACGGTCACGTCAGGCAAGTAACGACAATCCATCAGGTTGTGAGTGTTATGTGGGAGACCGGCTGTTTTGCAGAGGATGCAGGACAAGAAGGGGCGACATCGAGGTAGGCCTTGACCACTATTAGGGTGGCGCTGTGGTGTGGTTCTGCCAATACACATGGCTTTGGTATCTTCAATGCTACGTAACTCATCGAGAAGAGATCCAAGAGCTTGAGAGATCTCAGGTTTGAGGAAAGCCAGGGTCTTATTGCGTAATTCAGAACCGTATTTTTGTTTCACTAAGAGAGGTAAGCCTGGATGTATCAACTGGAGCCAGAAGACAACGAAAGTGTTCTCTAGTGTGGGGGAGAGGTCATCAGCAGTTACCTGGTCTCCATGGTGTGTTAAGCCGCCATGAACAGAAAGGAGGTTATCCTCAAAGAAAGCCATAAGATGCTGAAACAGGTCCTCTGGTCTCTCATCTGGCTTTAGGTGTATACTAGCCAAGTCAAGAAAGTGCACTCCGGTGGACTGGAAACCATAATGTCGACCGATTTTCTGCCATATGTCGTTCAGGGAAGAGAACAAAGTTCTTGTCGAGAGAAAGAATATAGATTAAGTTTTGCCGCCAACTTTCGTACGAAGTAATCGTCTCGATCTTTGTTAGTTGCCACTGTTTGGGTGCTCAAGGCGAGGCGGCCATGTTTGAAAGTTCACAAATCGCTCACCCAAAAAAAACTGATTTGTCACCTTGTTACGGAGTAGATGTCGCAGGATCCGAAGTCCACACTTGTTTTAGGGAATTCGAGGCGTGGGTCAAGCGCTGCCACCACGTCAATAAGGAGGAAACACTGTGTTAACTTGAAGGTTATTATACAACAACTCGGATCAATGGTGAGCACATGGAACAGACAACCTACAGGTCTATGCGAGTGCGCAGCGCTGACAACCACTGGGTACAATGTAAATAACGTAGTGGCAAAGAGTTTCTTTTCCATGTGCCTAATTAACCTCAGAGATATAATAAATATCTTACCACCCTCATTTTCTCGGTCCATACCGTAAGTTACAGGCTGATTTACAGCCCCTGTGTTTCGCCCTTGGGTCATAAATCAACAAGACAAACTTGGTCCGTAACTTACAGTGTGGACCTTGAACTCGGTTAGTAAGAGGTATATATTTAAGCTTGCTCATTTTAAAGCAAGGAAAATGAGTTATGCACCTATCATCAGCCATCCCCTAAGAGAGACCCCAGACAAGGGTGGGGACTGTAAAGTTCCCTGTAAAAAATACGAATTCTCCCTCTTGTAAGGGGACATAGAAAGATCAAAGTCAACAAATTGCCCCTCTTAGAGAGTAAGCACAGAAACACAGTCAGCATCATCTTCATCAACTGCGGTTCCATGGCTCACATATATGACGTGGTTTCCTGGTTTACAGGGGCCCCTATTTTCTTCATGAGGTAAAGCACAAGGAAAAAAAACCTCCCTTGTTTCCCTCTCCTTGCTTGGCAAATTAACAACCAAATATCCCTGCATAAATCCCCATAAAAAGGTCTACTTGCCTGGGGTCACCCCCTCCTGGGGAGTAGACAATGATAGGTGAATTAACCATTTCCAGCTCCAAATTTTGACAAGTGGGCCACTTGGTCAGTAGGAAACACAATTATTTTAACGAAGTTTCCATAGCAAAAGGCAAGCAAGAGTACTCAGGAAAACTTTGAGCCAGCTGTTCCACTGCACCAATCACACAACAAAATTTAAATGCCCCTTTCAACTGGGGATTTCTTTAAAAAATGTCCGATCCAAAATTAAAACATGTTGGTGTAATCAAGGTTTTTTGGCTTCCAGCCTGAGTCACGGACTGTAGAAAACGTTCCAGAAATTATTTCCAAGGAAATGAAATATAAAAGGAAAACTAACTCGCATTACAATATATTTCAGGATATAATCTCACAAAATCACCTCGAACTTTAGATGTGATTGGCCTTGGTTCATCCAAAGGGTGCAGGACACTAAACATTGTGGGGACATCCCTGGAATAAAACAAACCAATTACTATGAACAATCACTCTGTAAATCATATGACCCTGAAGATCCTCGCTCATTTAAGTCTATCTGCACAAGTTGCAACAAAGCCCGCAATCTGACAAGAAACATAGATTGTTGCTACTAACTACTCATTAATTCTATAATTGCAATTTTTATTTCAATTTTATGTGTTCTGCATCCGCAGTAATTGGTGTAAGCTCTTGCGAAGTCCCTGCCTGTATTGCATCATTTACATTTTTTGTTTTGTTTATGTAATCTATCTGTGAGCAATGCACAGTCCCCCATGAAACATGCCTGCAGTCCAAGATACATACACATTACATTTTTGCAAGAGACTCATTCAGAGGGTACATGTAAGATTGCTACATGTATACTTTTAAAGTATACTGTATACTGTATGCTAGCTCTCTTAAAGTGTACCTCAAACAATTCATTTGATTTATCCGAAGAACAGGAAATTGCAAGAGGCATATCGTTTTGATTACAATTACTCTGGTTTGCTGTAGGTGTTCCATAGAAGGAACATTAAATAGTTTGAAGGTGTTCCAAAAACATTGATCAAGGGAGGGGCCTCCTTTGGTGAAGTATGCTTAACATTGCATCACTTTCATTGTCACACCAACTGTAGGCTAGTTTGCAATCAGAGGTATCACTCCCAACTTCCTGCAGAACACAGTCTTCATTGGCTTCTGACTCTGTTCACTTCTGAGCTTTCAATCCAGCTCACTTACAGTATCGCTCAAATTTACAGGAGCTGCCTTGCCCCGCTTGTAACCAATTTGTGCCATTTTAAGCTCTTCGAAAAAAACTGGGAATGCTCTCTTTTGAGTCGCAATGTTTTGTCGATTGGAAACCACAAAAAAGAACACACACCTCCACCTTTGCATTGCTTCGCTTATCAGAAGGAATAGTGCAAGTGAAGTTTTATTGTTTTGTGCATTATGTTTTATCGAGGAATATCAGTCAAACGACAAGCTCATTATTTTCTCAGCCTTGTGAGACTGGATACTCAACTCGATTCTCGATACTCCATGCTCACAAGTTTCTCGAGTATTTAGGATCAAGACTTGAAAGAGACTGTTAACTTACTTTTAAGCGGTACTGTACATGTATGTCTTTGCCAGTGGCCACCTAACCTTGGTTACATTATCCAATAAAACCACATTTGTGTATGACAAAATTATAAACCTCAGCTGCATGAGAAATAAAAATGTATATGACAGATTTTTTTTCATTTGCTTGATCAAATCTTCATGTTATTCTCATATGAAAATTAAAAAAAAATTCCTTATCAATTTTTCTTCCCTGTGTCTGAGGCATACTGTATCAATACCGTGCAGGATGAGAGACTGGGGATAGTAGGTCTGTGACGTCAATACAGGAATGCTAGTCTCGTGATTCCTCTATTCCTCAGTTGTTTTTCAGGTGCAGAGGAAGAACGCTGCGTGGACCAAAATAGAATGGGAATCCCATTCATATTTTGGTCCACACAGTGTTCGGATAGTTGAATGTTCAGAATATTAATACCCTGTCTGTCTGTATGTCTCTCTGATTTTCTTCATTTAGTTATAAAACTAAGCAAATGTATCTTATTGAGTTCTGACTCCTACTTTTTCTGCCCTGTAATTTCTCCAGGTGTTGTTGTTCTCTCAAGCAACAATCCCTCTGGTAAAGACATCACCTGAGATACCTAAAAAAAAAAAACATATAAAATGCTAACTTATTTCTTGGGGTAAAAGTATGTACAGTCAGTGTTTCTCCTAGGGGAACACTTATAACAAGAGAAAGCAATCTCTCTTGCGACAATTGTAGAGAAACTGTAATGTACACGTACAGATGAATGACAGCACAACTAATTGTCTAAAGAGTATTGCTGTAAGACTGACAAACCATTAGAAACTCAGCTCTCAGATTCCAGACCAGTTGGACATAGAAATACTTGGCCCTTGACACAAGATACATGTGTGGCTGCCCCTCTTAGGAAAGGGATGACAAAACTTCAGCAGCTGTAATAAGCCATGCGTGACTGAGAAAATGTCAAGGAAACTATTCCTTCTTTAATAAAGCAACTCACAGGATATATCAACAAATGCTACATTTAACATAACATAATGGGGTACCATTCTGTGCTGAATACATCTTTTTAATATCTCTCTAGTTTTGGAGATAGATTCAATAGTTATTCCATGTACACTCCAGGGCCCAGTAGTTTGAAAGTCGATTAACAACAATCCAGGATTAAACACTAAGTTAACCTAGGTTTTCATCTTGCTCATTAAAAACTGTTGATAAGGGCTAATTTTAAGAAAATGCTTAAGAACATACAGTCTAAATAAAAACTAGGGGACAAAAATCCTTTTGAAGAACCTTTATTGATCAGTAATTGAACTTCAACCAAAAGAATTAGCTTATTTGGACTTTGAACAACTGGGCCCAGATGTTTTAAACATTCAACTTACAACACAACATATTTCTGGAATATTTGTGTGCCAGAAAATATCTATTACCCCTGTCCCCCATGGTTAGGATTTCCTAAGACCCCTACCCCCTTGGCATTTCCAATCCCTTCTGCAGAGGGGGGAGGGGGGCATTCTGGAGATACACAATGCTTTATAAAGATTGATCAAAATAATTATCGACCTTTCAATTATTGCATCTGTTTGACCACTCTGCTGCAAAGCATTGTACAAACATAAGCTGCTCCAATATACTTACTGGAAATGGCAGAGTTACACTGAACAAAGCACCATCTTTAGTCAGCACATCAATGCAATCATTCTGAACCATACAAAGACTGTGTAATGCTTCATCTAAAAACAGGAGACACATGGTAATTACAAGTCTAAAAAGTAGACAAAATACAGTATACAAAATCTCTACAATGTATGACCAGCTCCCTTCTTCATTCAAAACACAACTTCCTGGTTTAATTACTATAAAAATTTGAAGAGAATGAGATACTGTAACTGACTGGCAGTTAAAATTACTCTCCTATGCAAATTTTGCCTATGTTTGTCCACTACTGATTAAAACAGTTTGCAAAGCTTTGTTGACCAGTCACTCTGGCTCAAGTTGAGTCTAACTTCTGATCACATGCAGCGGTCACACCAGCTCAGTAACATCATTTGTGCATCTGAACTCTAATTGAAACTCCTCTAGTGCATTTAAAAGCAAGTTTTACATTGTTCATTAATAAAATAATAAATAAATAATAAACAAAGCTTATATAGTGCTTATCACCACATCTCTAAGCACTTTACAATGTTTCTATAAAGAAGCTAAGCTTAATTGTAGTTAGTATTTTAGTTGACTTTATTTACTTTTCATTGTGATATAACTTGTTAATTCAGTACGTGTAAGTTACTGCAAGAGAGTTTAATTAACTATTATTATTATTATTATTATTATTAATTATTATTATTATTATGTCTTGAGTTGTTATCCATTTCACGATATAAATAGTGTGCAATTTGTGTGGAATATTTTAAGGACAGTGCCCACTAATAGTGAAGTATTTTTGTGCGGTTTATGACTATGCTGGAAAAGCAGATCTTCACAAGGGCTACTGGAATCCAAAAAGAAAATTGGGGGTAACCACGCATTTTTCAAAGATAATTAAACATTAATATCTCTAAAAAACGCCAAAATATAAAGCAATGTATGGGATTTTTTCCTAAATTGAAGCTTAATTATGTCTGAAAAATTCATGGTTACCCCAATTTTTTTTTGAGATACCAAAGCATTTGGTAAGTTCTGTTTTCTCCGTATAGTTTTAAACCGTGCAAAAATATTCCTGTATTAGTAGGCACCACCCATAGGAAACCCGAGTATCTCCCGATGCACAGAATGTATGCGCAGTAACAATAGTAGGCACCGTCCTTAAGAAAGAATTAGTTTTATTATTATTATTATTATTATTATTATTATTATTATTATTATTATTATTATTATCATTATTATTATTATTATAATCTACAAATAACATAACTAAATATCTACAATACTGTATAGAGTGATTTTACTTAACCCGTGAAATGGGTACATGTAGTAGGATACTACAGCATGCGCTATCATGCACTAATTACATTGTCTTCTTTTGTTTACTTATAGCTATTTTGTACTGGTTGTTATATATTCTCTGTTTCACAGGTCAAGTAAAATCACTCTAATGCCAAAATTTACAATAATTATAATTGTGGTGGATATAAATAAAATAATAACCTTTAAAATTAAAAACAAAAAGGAGCTGTAAATAAATAAGTCTTAAGGTTACACTACAGGTATGTTTTTAAAGTCCTTTAAAGTTAGTGAGGAAGTAATGCTCATGGAGAGAGAGTTTCCAATAATGAGGGAGTGGCTATACAGAATGCTCTTTCTCCACACAGGTGTACATATGTTGTTGTAATGATTTAGGTACTTGTTGTCAATTTGCTAACAAAGATCTGAGCAGTCTTGGGGGTCTATTTAACAATAAGATTATGAGCGCGAGATTTCTATCGCGTGATAGCTGATGAGGGTGCAGCCCGAATCAGCTATCACACATAGAAATCGAGAGCGAATAATTTAATTGTTTTAGTATAAAATTAATCTACTACTCGTTCAAAACTAAACAAGTAAATTATCTATATCCTCATCGCAGACATTTCGAAATGCGATGAAGCAGCCGCCATTTTGTTGAAAACCGCTACTCACTATCTATCACAAAATAGATAGCGAGTAGCGTAGCCAATCAGAGAACGGCATTCGTGATAGCACACTAGTAGATTTATACTTAAGTATGTTATCATGTCAACAACATGAAAAGGCGCTAGTTTAGTCAAGACCTTAATACGATGCTCGATGTGAAGCCAGTGGAGTAGCGTAACAGTGATGAATAAGGTAAAAGCAAATTAACCTTTTTTTCCATGAAATTATTTTTATGAATTTTGTTTCTTGATGCATTTGTTTGCATAAAATAAAATTATACAACAGCGCTGATCTCGCATCAAAAATCCTATGCTGTAGTTGTAACAATTGTACCTTAATAATATTATTGTTGAAAATTGCTCATATAATAATAATTATTTTACAATAACTAATCACAAGAAACTTACAGCTGGTCACAGCACAATATTTCTCATCCAGCCCTCCAACTCACTCAATACATTGTACGTGTATGTACATGTACATGTACAGTATGTAAAAAAGTAACTTAAGCCCAAACTACACTGTACATGGTACTCATGTATTCCCAAGTGCCAGCTGATGTCATGATGAACTTCTTACAGATACCAGCCAAAATTCTACAATGCCCTCATACACTGTATTACCAAGAAAAGTAAAATAATCATGAAAATAAACTGGCATGAAACCAAAAGAGAACATTTGAACTACAGCTGCACCACCTTTACAATGTATATCTGAGAAATACCTGTACAGTAACTAACTGTACCCTCTCCAACCCCCATAAAACTCCACTGCACCCTTTCCATCCGGCTCTGTAGGGAATGCACCTCTTTAGTTTACTTACCATCCACCATTGTATGCACTGACCTGGTGTATTGTCACATGGAAGACAGAATGTACACCACAGACAATCCAGTATGGGTGTCTTGGTTGTGTAACATTTCTGTACTGTCCTGACCTTCGGAGACTTGCCACAACTCCAAACAACAGTATTGCCTTTCACAAACAACTACAAATGTAAAATATGGGAACATTACATATACATGACAGTAAATTAAGTTTCATATTATTTGTTAATAAGCACATGGGTTGTTACAAGCAATAAAATGATCAGCTATATATTACTATGTCAACAACAGCTTTTTTTGGCATGAGAAAATGCACCAATGTCTGTCTCCAGAAACATGTTCATGTATCTGTCATAAAAGCAAAACGTTTTCTGTAGGCGAAGCTCGGATACATGTTATGTCCAAAGACAGACGAAGACATAGATTCTTAAACCCAGAAAAAGAGTATGGGGTTCACACAGAAACAGGGTAAGAAAATTTCAGGACTTTTCCATTACTTTTAAGCTAATTCCATGACCTCAAAATTGACTGCCAAAGTAAGACTGACAACAGGACAAGTGAATGCTGCACTGGCTGAGTGTTTTGATGCATTCCACAAATGTTCCTCAATTTATTTACTTTTCAACCATCAGCTTTCCCTGCTAGCAGAGGCCTCTTTTCTGTTGTATTGGTTGAACTGACGAGCACGAGGAAAAGAGACCTCTGCCCTAGCCTGGGTTCAAACGGACTGTGTTGAGCATGCACCACAGTTACCTAGCAGCCAAACGTGATGCCATGTCACTAAGCAGGCTCACTAAATGACAGCGGAGTAACTGTAAATGAATGCGCAAGAGAGAGTGGGCTTAAGTCACGGTCAGCAAACAATACAGGGAGCATGCGTTTTCTAAGCGTCGTCGACGACCACAGACAGCGATAGTATGAAAGTCTGTTTCGACCCAGGGCAGAGGTCTCTTTTCCACTCGCCCATCAGTTCAGCGAATACAACAGAAAAGAGGCCTCTGCTAGCAGGGAACTGTCAGCTAAAAACAATTTTGGGAAAAGTCTTAAATTGCATTACTTTTCCATGACCCAAACAAAATACTTTTTCTAATTTTCATGACTTTTCCAGGCCTGGAATGCAAATTTCAAATTCCATGACTTCCATGACATGTTTTTAGACAAAACTGATATGAAAGTTGCATAGTTACAAACAAGCCTCTCGTACAGCCCAATATTAATGAGGTTGATAAAAGAAGAACAAAAAAAATAGGTATTTTAAAGTTTTACGGTGTAACACCGGGGTGTACAGGGATGACACTAAGAGCTGGCTACTGGTGAATTTCACCGTCTGAAATTTATACAGAACACAAATGCTTGAGGCTAAGTTTAATGGTGCACAGTTCAGAAGAGCTGGCTGGGTTTATTAATGAGCTAGCCTGCGAACGTAGACGTATTTCCGGCTGTTATTTTTTGGCAGAAAGAAGCGATCTGCGTTCGCAGGCTATTAATGAGCCTGCCGAGGTTTTTCTCAGCTACATCACTGGGTGTTACATAGGGCTAGAATCTGCACAAAGAGGTAGGAATGACCAGCAAAATCAAAGGTGAATCCAAGCAATAACGATACAGGAAAAGCTAAATAAATGACAACAGTAACCAGCACGAAGCAGGAACTCCGAGCTAATGCATGTTTTGGTTTAAAAAATGCATAACTTATACTGTAATCTTTGCAAGGCAATGAATTACTGTTGTATTATAGTAATATGTACTTACCTCTTCGTAGCAATCTGGATTTTCTTTCAATGACCGTAACTTCCATTTGTAATTCTGGAAAATACAGGTTTGCGTGACTCTTATGTAATTAAATAATAAACAAATGACTGGGAATTTTTGTGGAGGGAGGAAAACTGAAGTGCATGGAGAAAAACCTCATGGGGGAAGGACAACAACAAACTAAACCCACACATGGCGTCAACAACACAAATTGAACCCGGGCCACACTGGTGGGACGTGAGTGTTCTCACCACTGCGCCATCCCTGCTTTCTGGGCAGAAGCAAAAAAGTTCTGTTTTGAATAAATTTTAGGTCATTTCTCATTCTTGCATAGATTTCCCTCTGTCAATGTTAGCATGCAGCACACAATTCAATATCCCAAAACTTGTATTTTTTGCTCATTTTACCAATCATTTCCAAGGAACGGTCATTGGGAAAGGCACTTGATAACCCTTGTGAATGAAAAGAAGCAGTGCAAATTGTTAGGCAGCAGGAGTAGTAAGTGAAAAAAAAAACTGCCCTCATCTGTAGAATTTCCACACAAATGATGGTTTAGATACGGAAAACACGTGGGCCAGGGTTATGTTTTGGGAATAAGTTATATGCCAAATGCAAAATTGAAGGAAATCTGAGTTAAAACAAAATGTAAGCTGAAATTTGACATACATGTAGAAAGGTTAAATGCTCCCAGCCCTTCAACTACAAAAAATGCAAAACAGAGAGGATCATCAGTCTACAGCTCAGTATAGATAACATCCTCCAAGACCTCCCGGCAGATACAGGTACCAGGGACGAGGAAAAAGTCAAAACAGGCAGGAAAAAATTCTGACAAAGAAAAGTAGAGAGGGCTTATGTTTTCTCTCTACTTTTCAATGTCAAATTTTTCCCACCTATTTTGACTTTTCACTCATAGTTCACTAAACATCATAATGGACAATTATATTTGTTTTGTACCAAAAATGTCAACCTCACCAGGAGCCAATTTCTCGAAAGTCCTGGTAACTTACCGGGCCCGATTAGTATATTTTCAAATGTTTTTTCACCGATTACACTGTGATTACAGACATGGTACTTGACCAATGTTTTCACAGAATTATAAGATTTTAAAATTTAGTATCCAAAGCTAACAAAAATTGTCTTCTGTTAAGAAACATTTATCACCAATGACACTTATCAGGCCCAATAAGTTACCAGGACTTTCGAGAAATAGCCACCAGCGCTGTCAGTAAGGGCCGTAACCCGACCTATTACGGCTGGATACCCTTAAAAGAACCTTGATGTCACAGGTGATCTTGATGGTTAAAAAATCATTTAACTAAGAAAGCAACAAGATTGTTACAGGTGTCAAGCTCAATGCAACATAAGATCACAATATTTGGACTGCTAATTAAGTCTTTATCAGATGATGAACTTGACTGTCCATACACCACCACTAATGTAGCATGACAGTCCACCAATCACAGCCGACGATCATCATACAAACGGTGACACATCAACCACCTGATAAACACAAAGAAGTCGAAACATTGTGATCTGTCCGGAGAAGCGAAGATTCTAATCTGTATCCATGTCGCTGATGAGTCAGCCTGTTTGGTAAAATTAATGGTTGAAGGAAGCGTTGCCTTTTGTATTTTAGCCACAATCCTCTTGAACAAGATTTTTAAAGAGTTCATTTCTTCGGTTTCCCATCCAACTTACCGTCTCATCCGACTTGGATGACTTGGGACACTTGGGGTCTTGCTTCGAACGAGACTCCTGTAGACTTTCACAAGTTGATCCTGCGAACGGATGCTGTAAGCAAAAGGCTTTGCCAAATGGCTCGAACCTCTCAACTTTAACAGAGCTGATCATCATCAGAGCATCCTTCTCCCAATAAACAGAACTTAATTGACGAGCATTGTCGATTTCCTCGTAGTTTTCACTCCGATTCACGCGCCAATTTTGTTTTCACCGCCTTCCACAACTTATGCTTGGTAACCAGTCCTTTTTGTTGCGGAGGAAAGGTGATTGGGAAGACTGTGAACAGAGCGGAGGGTAGTTTGGCACAGGTATCCCAGGAGTCGTAAACTCTAATCACTTGCGTTGATCTAGCCTAGTTATGGGACGTTTATGGCACCATTTCGCCACAGTACAGTTCAATGCTCTCTGTTCGTGATCTCACGGATGGGCTTGTGTTGGCGGCAAATCTGTGGGGAAGCACCCCCACCCCCTCCCACTTCTCCGCTTCCTGTGATCTCGTAGTTGGTCGAATCTCGGTTAAGGCGGGGGTAAACCTTAAAGCCGTTTTCATGCTGATTAAAATCGGTTTCATGGAAATATCTCGTTCACGTTTCAAGCAATCCAAAAACTCTCTGCTTATCCCGTAAATCTATGTTGTTGGGTGTTTTGTGAATTTTTAGGTGAATTTTGGGTATATTTGGGAGGAGATAGTTTTTCTTGAAGGATTGGTAAAATTAAGAGAAATAAGAAATATTGAAGATTTAGTGAGGTTTTAAAATTAGAATTTGTAGTTAATAATTAATAGACGGATACCCAGTTAGTCCACTAGCAACCTGGGGTGCTCTTGCGTGGTTATCGACTGTCTGTTGGTGTTTTAAAAATCATTTTCTTTCTTTTATCTCTTCTTCAAACCTCTAAAAATCCCACTCAAATTCACGTTTACCCCCACCTTAATGAAAGGAAAATAAAATGAATATTTCACCAATCAATGATTTATAATTTATACCGAGCTTTAAATATATATCTTCCCAGTGACTAACAATTTTGTCACTAGCAGCAATCACTTAAGAAGACGTGCAACGGACAGGTCATTCAGCTGTCAGAGAGAGACTTAAAAGGGAGTCGGTAATTTTTTTTTTTTTTCACGTTTGATAGACTTGATGCATCGTCAGGTTATGGGAAACGAAACATGGCGATGGGATAGAGATAGATCAGAAAGGAGAATCTACATCTTGCATTTGGGGTTTGCGGTTTACAAAGAGAACGAGTTTCCAAAGGAAACCTTTATAATAACCAGAATGAAAAAAAATTGTAGCTGTAGTTGGCAATGTATATAATTAAAGCACTGAATTCTTTGGATTAAGCAGCTAGATGAAAATAATTATTTTTACCCAATTTTTTAAAATTTGTTCCACAAAAAATTGAAAAGCGCATTTCTTGCGTGATTGACAGTTAATAAACTCATTTAACTAACAAAACAGTGGGCCATCCTGGTCTCATCGCTTCATCGGACGATACTGAAAAGTTTCGCGTCATCCATGTTTTTTTGCACCTGAACGACTACCCCACCAAAATCCCCAAAGAAATAAAAGTAACCCAACCTTGGCGAGGCGCTAATTCATTATTAGGCTGTCAATTATTCAGTAAGATAAGCAAACAATTCAAACACGTTAAAGGGGCAGTGTCACCTTTTTTTTAAGTGAATGAATCGCCAAAAAACATATTTGTTTCAGTGGAATCGTTACAATATTGGTTGAGGTTTGTTAACAGTAACGCTACTAATGCACGGAAACTACTACTAGAAAAAGTGTTCACTGGAGCTGCCCCCAGTTTTGAACAGTTGTTTTTGACGATTTGTATTGAATTAAATACTGTGTATACGACTGTTGTAAATTTGACGGTTCAACTATTTTATTGAAGTTAATATTCATAGAAATAGTCAACATATTGCTTTGTAAATCTGACAATGAAATCTATGACAATCATACCCAATATTGTATTTCAACATTGTTTGTGTAATATTTGGGCAAAACATGAAAAAAACTTGCAACAATATGTATCGCTAGAAAATATCATGAATTACAATCTATTTATATACATGTAAACCTCATAATGTAAATATATTTCAATCATATCATATTGTATTTCAACTTTCCAACACCACCTTGCGCGCTTGCTAAAAAAATTACCCGAGACCATCGTGCGCGCCTAGTTTCATCAAATCGGGAAACCTTCCCATACTACAAACACATTTCTTACTTTTTTTTATTAAAAAAATTCCTTGTATATATACACAGGGGGATTTCTAGAGTGCCTCCTTGGGTTTTGACCCAGAGGTCAAAACCCTGCGGGGGCAATTAATTATGTTTGGCTTCGGATGGCTAGGATGGAAGTGGATTGCAACTTGAAAAAAATTGGCCATTTTTTTCAGGTTCTTCCTGTGTATTTTAGAAAAGTCGCTAAAAGTTGATTATGGTATGTTTTCCTACGAGAAAAACTTTAATATTTTCTTCCCGATGTTGTAAGAGCAATTTCATGTTACAAAACAGGTTTGTCAAATGTTCGAGCAGTTTCGCCCCTTTAAGTTTCAAGGCTTTCTTTCTTAATTGTACCAAAACAAATGTTTTCTCCTCAGGCTCAACAATCAACATCGATTAGCCTCAGAGCTAATAGTTCGTTCATAGTGCATGCATGTCAAATAAATATAACAACATTAATTACGTAAAAGTGAAAAGTAATATACATTCAAGCCAGATAAAGTAGTCAGTTTTCAAAGCAAAACTTATTCTAAGCAAAAATTACATAGGGCCAATGGCATAAAGGAATCCGTTAGTGTGGAATTAAAAGTAAAAGAGACTGACAGTATCTTCTGTGAGTTTACAGCTTAGAGCGGTTCTTAATTGAGTGTTGAAAGTAATTTCGCACTTGCCTTGGTTTTGCATTTCTACGCTCTGTGATTGGTTAACAAAACTCGCGCCTCTTTCTTAACCAATGAGAAGCAAAACCAAAACCAATCGTGTTTTGGCCCCACGCGTTTTCCCGCTCTTGGCGCCAGTTACGTATATTTGCTTCGAATTCCGATTGGCTTGTTGTGTTGTTTACATCTGTTGCGATTGGCCAGAGTAATAATTATTACTTTGGTTTTGGTTTTACGACACTCAATTGGGAAGTGTTCAATGGGCCCGAATGGACCAAAGAAGTCGGTGTAGAAGTAAAAGAGACTGACAGTATCTTCTGTGAGTTTACAGCTTAGATGGGTTTTCAATTGAGTGTTGAAAGTAATTTCACGTTTGCTTTGGTTTTGCATTTCTTCGCTCTGTGACTGGTTAACAAAACTCGCGCCACTTTCTCAACCAATGAGAAAGACCAATCGTGTTTTGGCCGCACGCGTTTTCCCGAGCTTGGCACCAGTTATATGTATTTGCTTCGAATTCTGATTGGCTCGTTGTGTTGTTTACATCTGTTGCGATTGGCCAGAGTAATTACTTTGGTTTTGGCTTTACGACGCTCAATTGGAAACCGCTCCATAGTTTGAGCAAATGTTGGTGAATATTCCCCGAGATGAATCGATTGACTAATATTTATTTTGACTTCAATTAGGCGAGTTATTGTTAAAAAATTCAGCTACCAGCTGACAGATTTTCTGATGCGGTTCAACCTTTTAGATGTCCGCCCTATCGAATGACGAAATATCTACATCGTGAAAAAAGCCTTTTACTTTGCGGCTCAGGTTTTTCATGTGGGGAAATTCTCTCTGTCCAAACAATAAAAGCTTTCTGTATTGTTGGCGGAGGGCTTTCTGATAACTTTCGTTTAGATTCTGTTTATGTGATCTTCATGAAAGGTGCAAAGTCAAGTCAAGTTTATTTTGTATATACGCTTAGCTTTAGTGAGCCAGTTTTCAGGTATTAAACACGAAAATAGAATTAAAATGACTAAACATCGTGGCGATATGCAAGTAACTAGAATAATAAAATGTAAAATCTATTTACACAGGAATGAAAAAATCACAGTGAGTAAATTTCACGAGATTGACAATAACATATTTAGTCTTATTTATTGTGCACAACAACAACAAATATTTCTTATTGTCTTTTTCGCGTTTTGTCTAACTTCCCTTATTTTCCAACAATAAAGAAATGGGTTGAGTGTTGAGTTAAAAAAGACAAGTATTCCAGCAGCGTTATAAACAATGTTCGACAGAGAACCATGAAAAGTGGTGGCGACAGTTGCAATAGTATATGGCATATAACAAATAAGTAAAGCTGAATGTATCCACAATGCACTCGTAACAGTCTTTTTGTAGCGGCCCATATTCATCCGTGATGCACCAGGCCCGTTTCCTTGATTTTTGTCCTCGACTTGTGTTTGTTGGCGATGAAGGACCATGTAAATTTTCAAGTAACAACAAGTTGAAATAGTTAAACAAAAGAAAATCCACGAAGAGCCCCATATGAAGAACACGCGCTTGTCCCACAAATAGGTCAGGGGAAACGTTAAGCTTTGAATCCACGAATATACGACAAATAAACGAACGCGTCGTAAAGTCACAACCTGCCTGTATCTAATCCCCATTATTAAAGCGAGTAGTCGGTCCACGCTTATGGCAGTCAATATGGTGATTGATTCTCCACACATAACAGCATTAGAAGTGTGAGATAAACCTTCAGCTATTCCACAGACGCCGCTCCAGTTCTTGTTCGCAAGCGTCGCTTGATAAGCAATACACAGCGGCTGAGAGATAAGTCCCACACAAAGATCTGTGGTCGAGAGACAACGGAGTAGAAGTTTGGATGGCGGGTGAAGAGATGAAGCTTTGTGAAGAGCGATGAGAATCAGAATATTTCCAAACAGTGCAAACAATGATAAAGTTGAATTTATAGAAAGAGGGATCAGAATAAATTCAAGTCTCTGAAAACCCATCGCGTCAGAGCATAGAGACATAAGAGTAGCCTCATGGCGTTGATGTGCGGTAGAGTTAGTCATTTGGGATCACTTACAGCGTCCAGTTGCAGCTTTGATTCGGGAATAAACTACAGAGGAATAACACAAAATGAATTTAAAAACTACGATTGGAAAACTTTCAACTGGCTGAATTAGAACCAGACACCCACTGGCAATGTCTATAGGAGTATTTCGGCAAAAAATTAACATAAAAAAAGACAAAATTAATGAGCAGATGACGCAGGACAGTTAATTAAAAAAACAAAGAAATCAAGGAGACTGACAGGTTCAAATTTACCGTTTGTGTTCGGAGAAATTTTTTTTAGATTTTCATTTTTATCCATAAAAGTAAACTTTCCAGTGAGATCTTACAAAAAAAACTAAAATTTGAAAAGGACTAATATTTGCTGAGAAATTGCAATTGCGATGTAGGCGATTTCCCTCCGAAATAAAACTTTACTTTGATCGACAGCATATTTCTGCCATGCAAACATCTGTTGCGATTATCGCTGGAACAGTTATCCGCCATTAGCCCTGGTTGTACTTATCGAAAGACTTCCTCTATCCTGCTTAGCCGGGCATGGAAGCCCACAGGCCACGAAAATATATGTGGACGAGTTCCAGAAAACGGAAAAGTGATGAATTTCGTGATGAATATAAGAAATATGTTCTTGCATTTGAAGAACAATTTCACGCTATAATAAACAAGGGGATTAAGTTCATGTTCCGAGTAGCACGACGTTTGGAACAGGCCTAAACGTCGTGCTACTGCCGTGCCGAACTTAAATCAATTTGACCCGGCAGTGGCACGGCAGTGGTTTCAAACGTCGAATTTAATTCAGTAGCGCCAAATACTAAAAATATATAAAATATAGAAGACTAAAAAATTAATAATTTATGAATTTTGTTCGGCACGGCGATAGCACGCCGTTTGAAACCAAGTCGCGCTACTGCCGTGCGGCACGATAGGGCCTGTAGTGCTACTGCCGTGCTAAATAGTCGTGCCGAATTTAATTCAGCCTGCCGAACTAAATGGTTTCAAACGTCGTCCTACTGCCGTGTTTAAGGAGGCTCGAGGCAGTTTTTTTGGACTTAGGGTGGAAGTTTTGAAATTACAATCTCGCATACAAGATAAACGTCGATCCCCTTCATACTACATCATCATTTCAACATATGATCAAAGTTAATTTTCTCATCGGTTTCCAAGCAACAGCTATTACCATAGCAACGGAAGCGCATAGCCTCTTATTTTAAACATTGTCGATTATCTCGAAATCTAGTCAGACACTTTATGACGAAACTTTAGGGATTTAAACTACTCAATCTAGACAACTTGTAGGAGAAATTAGAAAAAAATCTGTAAGAGCGTTTTCAAGTAAATAATGAATCAATTTTTACGGGGTGATTTTATTTATTCCAGCATTTTTCACCAATATCTCTGGCAAAATAAAACTTGACACTTTGTATTTTCTGTCAAAGGGTCTTTCCTGGTAGCAAAACATTCTGAATGTTTATTGAGCTTCATGGGTGTCTCCGATTTTAAGATATTTATGTTTAAAAACAGTGGAAATAAAGCGCATGTGAATGAAAAAGTTCCTACTTTGCATAAATCGAGATAGCTTTAAAGTGCCCCCACAGATTTTTCTGTTAAATTACAAGCGGTTAAAGTAATAATTCTTTTCGATATCTACGCACGTTTTAGGCTCAGGAACCGAAATTGGTGTTAGATAAGAAGGCTGAATCTTGGTCAAGTTTCAATCGTTATCAGTCGCTTTCTCCGAACAAAGAATTTTATTTTGTTTGTCCCGGTCTATTACACTGCTATTCACGTGCTTTGATATTCACAGCACGTGAATAGCGGTGGAATAGACCGGGACAAACAAAATAAAATTCTTGTTCGGAGAAAGCGAATAATGACTGAAACTTGACCAAGATTCAACCTTCTTATCTAACACCGGTTTCGGTTCTTGAGCCTAAAACGTGCGTGAATATCGAAAAGAATTCTTAATCTAACCGCTTGTAATTTAACAGAAAAATCTGCCGGGGTATTTTAAGGATATCTCGATTTATGCAAAGTAGGAACTTTTTCATCCATCTGCGCTTTATTTTAACTGTTTTCAAACATAAATATCTTAAAATCGGAGACACCCATGAAGCTCAATATACATTTAGAATGTTTTGCTATGAGCAAGGACCTTTTAACAGAAAAGACATAGTGTCAAGTTTTATTTTGCTAGAGATATTGGTGAAAAATGCTGGAATAAACAAAATCACCCCGTAAAAATTGATTCAGTATTTACTTGAAAACGCTCTTACAGATTTTTTTCTAATTTCTCCTACAAGTTGTCTAGATTGAGTAGTTTAAATCCCTAAAGTTTCGTCATAAAGTGTCTGACTAGATTTTGAGATAATCGACGGTGTTTAAAATGAGAGGCTATGCGCTTCCGTTGCTATGGTAATAGCTGTTGCTTGGAAACCGATGAGAAAATTAACTTTGATCATATGTTGAAATGATGATGTAGTATGAAGGGGTAAGTAAAGTTATTTTAACGAGTTTTCCACGGTGAATTTTTCTGAAAAGTGGCTCAATGTTAGGATTTAGCTGGTATTTGTACTCCATCTTCTTAGGGAGAATATACATGGACAACTGCAATAAATGGCAAAAACGAAAATTGCGGAAATTGGCCAATCGTATGAACAGAACTTTACGAGGAGATACTTTGGAGTTTCTCTCTTCTTTAAACAAAAAATAGCGAAATTTTACCGCACGAAATTCGGACAAACCCGTTTTGAAACTAGCTAGGAGTGAAAGAATCAACAGATGTATCATCCGCTGGTTACCATGGAAACGGGGTTTACCAGTTGCATGTAACGGTGTTTTTACTCGAAACTATGTTTGGACCGAGACGTTTTCACAGGGATGAAAGAACCAGAACATCAATAAAAATATACATCACTGTGACGTGGTTCTTTCCCTTGTGCGGCAAAATTGTTCAAAACCCTTCCCACAAACCCACAAAACACTAAAAAGACTAAGTAATACTACAAATTTAATAGATTTAGTATACATAAACGCTTAGTAAAAACAATAAACGGTAACGTAAGAAAAACTATTTCTTAACCTAATTAATTATCTTAAACTAAATTACTTATTTCAGTTCAGTTCCTTCCTTGTCCTTGAAGACTTCTCCCGGCACAAACAGACTGTTACTTCAACCACTCGCATAAACAAACCGTACCAACAACCGATCACACAAACCTCTCCTTCTTCTCTTTTGGCGCCTTCCTTTTCTCTTCTTTCTATCGTCTTGTTTGACTCCTTCGCACTCACTTTTAACTTCTACGCAGACGCCTTAAACTCCTGTTCACTCGCTGCCGCCGACAAAAGGGGTTATGTCAGGGAAAACACGGCTGGCTCCTGCCTATGGCTCTTGACAGTGCCTTAAGCGACTTCGCCTTCGACTTTGCAATACTAACTTTCTGCTTCCTCTTACTTCTCAGTCCTTTTTCTCCTTCCAAGAATAATAACCAACAACAACAACCAACTACCTGACCTCTATTTAAATACTCTTACACCATTACGACATTACAAAGAAGATTCTAGAAAACGCTAACTGCAAAATGTACAATAAATGCTGATTACACCGGAACAAGATACGAAATACACGGTAACGAGAATAATAATAGTTGGTTAGACTACATTGAAATTTACAATACTACACACAAATTCCTAAGACAATAACTACTAATATACTAGTGACATTTTTTGACTGATAAAAATACGACAAATTAACACTACAAATAATTAACAATATCCCAAACGAAGTTCACATAATGAAAGGATTTTTTGTGACAATCACCACCAGCGAAAACTGAAGAAATGGTATAGAGCCACCTTAAATCGAATTACATTCTTGAATTTAGTTCGGCACGGCAGTAGCCCGACGTTTGGAACAGGCCTTAGGCTTCCATTATATACTCCATTAACAGCTGGAAGCCGGGAACATAAATGGAAATTATAGAACTTTCGAACTAGAAAAAAAATCAGATAGGATAAAAATTGGACTTTCGAAAAACATAATCAAAAAACATAATTGTGCATAATCAGAAATATTATTTTAAACTGTTAGCCAAGCTAAATTAACATTTGTTCTTTAATGCTTTAAACACTTTCCGTGAGTGAAGAAATTGTATATTTAAAAACTTTATTACTTTATATGAATACATGAAACTGCTGCAGGTCAATTTTGGGCACTTTATGTTACCGTCTTGGACAATTTTCACGGGCATCCAAAGAATGGTCGAATGCCTGGCCTCAACCAAGGGCCTGAACCAACCGTTCATGTCTGTATCGGTGGAATATCTGTTCGTTAAATTGCCGGTGAAGAAGACTGGCGTTTTGGTGAGTGCAATTTCAGCTCCAACGTTTTTCCTAAATGAAAAACTAATCCTTTTGTTGTCGTGAGATCAAAGTTTTCATTTGAAGGGCAAAATAAGGCCAACTAGCATTTTCAGGGAGCCAAGGGCAGGTCAGAAATTCGCGCAATAACTTTCAGTTTCCTAAAATTTTTCTGCAATTTGAACTGGTTTTTAGCTAAAGAATTCGAACATATCATACTGAATTAGTTTACACAAATTTGCCTTCAAAGAGCTAACCGGTATGACAATCTGGAGATACAGGAGACACCACTGATTTTTTTTAGTATTTTTCCCAAGTGTTCTCGATGGGCGGCCGCAGCTCAATTGCCAGATTTAATTGACTTTCATCCCAGTCTTCATAAAATTGGGAAATTAAGTTATCAAGGATTCTCGTAGCCTCCCACGCAGTCGTTTTTAGTGGACTCGTATTTGTTTGTGGGGAAGAGGTAATACGAGTCCCCTAAAAACGACTGCGTGGGAGGCTAGGATTCTCGGAGGTACAACAGATGCTCGGAAAATCAAATTTAGGCAATAAGATATCATTCCAAAAGTTTAGGCGGGTAACACTGAACATACAGCGAAAGAATCTGACTGAATTTCCAACTGTCTCACTAAATATCCCCTCAAACCATCTGGAAACAAATGCGAAACGATTTTATATAATTTGACTAATTTTCTCCGTGGTTGATCCTGAAAGATAGGAAAACGAAACAGGTATGCCCGATGCGTCTTGTAGATGGTTTATATAAAGACGGGCCTGACGCATATAAGCCGGATTCCAGACGAATTGATCGGTCTGAGTGGATGCGATTTCAAGGACAAATTAAGCTAATGGCCAATAATGTCTACTGCATGCCCCTTTTAATGCAGACGAATATTGCGAGATAGGCAATTATATTAGACATGGAAAACAAATATTGCTGTCTTAAGTTTGTCCTGCAGGTAGACGATACATCTGCTTTACGTAAATGTCTAGTTTCAAGAGGTATAACTTACATGATATTGGTGGTTTAGAGTGTCTCGTATGCTAAAACCATGCGCTTCAAGGACCAAAAGAATTTGATTGTTTGCAACAGGAGTGTGTATATCGGGTAGCCTGCGTTGAGTGGAACTAAGCTGGCACCATCTGCTTTTAAGGCTATCAAAGGCTTGATTTTCATAAGAAGCAAAATTGAAAACAAAGCAAATGCTTTAAAACAGTGCGTCAAGCCGAAGAATAGCATTATTGGTTGAAAAGGTTGCGGATTCAGGAAGTACCAACAACACAACAGTAAGAGCTTAAAAACGTGCGTAGAAAACAACACGAAAATGTGTTCAATGAAAAATTGTGCATTTATGCTCGAAGTACTCGCAAACGTTTACTTTATGGGTCCAATAAATCTTAAAATCGATCGCAAGATAGAGAAAAGGGAAATCAAGAGAGTGGATCAGTGGATGGTCATGAGAAAAAAATGTTTAGCCAATGCAAACCGTTTGGACAATAAGAAGCAATGCTGGGCCTTCGTTTGAACAAACTTCCGTAAATTAAGCAGACAAACAAAAACGTTAATATTGTTTTATTATAATTCATGAAAATCAACCTGAATTTTTAATTTCATCTGGTAAATTGTACATTTTCCATCGCTCCTTTTAGTCGGTCGAACCAGTCAGTTAAAAAAAAAGGAAAATAAAATGAATATTCGAGTGATTTTATAATTTCAAGTAACCTTTCAAAATATCTTCCCAGTGAGCAAATTTTGTCACTTGCTGCTATTACGTAAGAAGGCGTGCGAAGGAAAGGTCATTTAGCTGTCAGAGGAACTTAAAAGGAAGCCGTTTTCCATCGCTCCTTTTAGTCGGTCGGACCAGTCAATAAAAAAAAAAAGGAAAATAAAATGAATATTCGAGTGATTTTATAATTTCAAGCAACCTTTCAAAATTTCTTTCCAGTGAGCAAATTTTGTCAGTTGCTGCTGTTACGTAAGAAGGCGTGCGAAGGAAAGGTCATTTAGCTGTCTGAGAAACGTAAAAGGAAGCCGGTTATTTTGTGTGTGTGTATGTGTTTTTTTTTTTTTTACTCTTTTAAAGACTTGGGTGCGTCAAGTGATGGGAAGCGAACCATGGAGAGATAAAGGAGAATTTGCATCTTGCATTTGCTTTTCTCGTTTTCCAAAATGAGCGAGATTAAAAAGAAAAGGAAGCTTTTGTAATAGCCAGGATGCAAAAAAAGCCCATATTATTATATAAACACCAGTGAAATACCAGGTGAGCTTTCGCGCGAAAACGTGATATCTTCACACGTGAAGATAACACGTTATCTTCACACGTGAAAATAACACTGTTACTATGGTTACATAATAAATCGCGCCTTTCGCAGCGAAAATAAAATGGTTTGGTATTTCATTGGTGTTTCTATAATAGAATATTACATGGCCGCTTGGAGATACGAAATTTCTCTTCTCGTAATGAAAAATATTTCACTCGTTCGCTGCGCTCACTCGTGAAATATTTTTCAACATGCACTTGAAGAGAAATTTCGTATCTCCACGCGGCCATGTAATATCCTCTATTTTTTAGCATTAGTTGGCAGTATACATAAAGAACGCATTGAATTTATTTTTTATTTGAAAATAATTATTCTCACCTAAATTTGTTCCAAAACAAAAAAAAAAGGAAAACCGCATTTCTTGCGTCATAGAAAGTTAATAAACGGATTTAATCCTTATCTTAAGGCTTTATCGTGTAATACTGAAACGTTTCGCGTCATCCGTGCTTAACGCATGCACTTGGACAACAACGCTTTTCAAATAGCTATAAAAGGAAAATTTATACCAAAACCCCCAAAGAAATCCCTGCCGAGGCGTCAAGCCACCATTAGGCTGTCAATTGTTATTAGCAAAGATAAGAAAACAACTCAAACATTTTAGGTTTCGAGGCTTTCATTCTTATCATTCGTTTCAATCTTGCGTTACATCACGTTAAAATTCATAGTTTAAATGTAATTTCTGCATGGTTAGATAAAAAAAGAGATCAGAACTTAAATAATGTTTGACCGTTTCTCGAATAATAAGAGGCTATTCATAACACTCCTAATCATATGTAAATTTGAAATATGCTCCAACAATGCGGCTAGTTTGGCCAAATGAGAATATCTTCGTGATGATTACGTAATGATTATGTAAGAGCAGTGTCATGAATAGCGAGCGGACTGTCAACTCCACTCACACTCAGTTTTTCCAGCGGAACAAGGGTAAGGGAACGGCCCACCCTCCCACCCCATCGCTCGGGTCGCACCGCTACTGCCCCTCCCTAAGCCAAGCTGTTCCAGCTTGGCTTCAGTAGGCCGCTGGTCAATCATTATTTCCATACCTCTATTTCAACTGAGTATGAATGGGAGTGTTAGGAAATAGAATACTGTTACTCATTCAAAAGTTCGAACGATTTAGTGGTCCATCTCAGTTCAAAAGCACTCAAACTTAACTGATGTTAAGGGACCTACCGAGAATATAAAAGCAACATTACCTGTTGATATCTTGGCGAGGCGCGTCTCTGTCAGAGGCCACCATCTATTTTGGGGTTTGGTGGGTACCAATTTTTTTTTGTAGTTAGTTAGTTAGTTAGTTAGTTACTTACTTACTTAATTAGTTAGTTAGTTAGTTAGTTAGTTAGTTAGTTAGTTAGTTAGTTAGTTAGTTAGTTAGTTAGTTAGTTAGTTAGTTGAGGAAAAATCGGTAAACGAATTTACTTGCTAACATTGATGACATGCAACCGAGAGCCGAAGAACCGTCAAATACAAACGTGCCCTTCCGTAGCCATCGCCGCCGGCGGCAAAATTTCCTGCCTCTTTCTTTGTCGTTTTAGCTCATGAACAAATGGACGAATTACTAGTGACAGGTAGACGTAGTTCATTTATTGTTCGACAGCAGGTAATTTGTTAGGCTTATTCTAGCTATACATCGCATTTTCGGTCCAGTCAAATACAGTAAGTAACAATTGTTTGTGCCCTCTTCGACTCTTAAGCCGATCAGTTTTTACAATTAAATGCTTTCACTTTTTTTAACCGTGTGCCTATTGGGCTGTTAACTTAAAAAGATGTTACGCCATTGCTAGTATAAATTCGAATAACAACTGTAAACGAACTCACAACTGATGATGATCGATGAACGATCGAAACATGCATGTCTTGCTACAAACTCAAAGTGCTTGTCCATTTTTTAAAAAGATATTTTTCTATTAAAATTACGCATTCGACCTTATGCAAACCGACATTTGCTCACTCTGCACATTGTTCTGTTTGTTTTTACTCAAAGTACAGCGGAACACCGTTGATATATACGACCACCTTTGGGACGAGAAAATGTGGTCGTGATAACGAGGTGGTCGGATTAACGAGCTTGAAAAACTAAGGAAATGAATCGATTTAAATGTTCTTAAATCATAGCCAGTCTTAATGTCTTATTGATGCTGACAGTTTCGATGACTGTCAGCCATCTTTATCAAAACTTGAAAAACACGAAAAGTGTCAGAAGCCTTAAATAGGCTACTGAAGGTGTTAATTATTACGATAAATGCGCAAAGTCACTCTGTAGACGCTCCCTCCCCCCCTGGTTTGGGGGTGGAGATCACTTGTGTCCATATGGGAGAAAGCTTATAGGCTCCCTCGTCCCTGTTCATAGTAGGAGTGTTCGATCTAATACATATGCTTTCCTTAATCCATCGCTTAAACTTATCGCTTTCCTGCTCAACTATTTGAAATGAATGGAATTTCAATGTTTTCAGGGCACAAAAAAGTGGTCAAAATAACGAGGTGGTCGTAAGGCGGGGTACCAATGTATGCTGTGTAGTTGTCTTGTGCTCAAACTCAACATTCTTTACGGGAATCTTTTCAGCAACTGATTTATCGTTCCAGAGTGTAAACAGATGTTATGTCCATAAAGTTTCAAGAAAAAACGTCCTAAGAGTTTGTCGTCCTAAAATTATAAGTGCAAACATCTTCTTTAATAACCCTATCTAGACTGGGGAGGGGGAAGGGGGGGGGAGAGACGGATTCTGTCCACACCTGAATAACATATTTTGCAGATGCTCAGGAAAACAAATTCGGGTAATAAGATATCGTTCCTAACGTTTAGGCGAGTAGAACTTAACATACAGCTAAAGAATCTGACTGAGTTTCAAACTGCCTCAATAAATATCCCCTCAAACCATCTGGAAGCAAATGAGAAATGCTTTTAAGTAATTTGACTAATTTCTCCTTGGGTGATCCTGAAAGATAAGAAAACAACATAGGTACGCCTGATGCGTCTTGTGGATTGTATATATACAGACGGGCCCGAGGCATAAAAGCCGGAATCCAGACGAATTATTGGTCTGAGTGGATGCTATTTCAAGGACTTATGGCCAATAATACATCTACTGCCCCCTTTTTTAAAATAGACATGATAAGCGCATTTAATGAGATATGTAATACCAATGAGTTAGGTTTATTGACCTGTCATTATCCTGTTTGTATTATTATTGTTTAAACTTAAACATGTAACGGTTCTGCCAGTCACGCTGGGACTAATTTATCTCTTGTAGCCCCTCAGGGTTATTTTCCAAATAGGAACAAGTATTGGGCACGTATAACTTTGCAAGTTTGTGTAACAAATCCGACTAAATTTGAGTAAAATTGTAACTTTGGCTGGCGGTAATAAAACAAACTAAAGGTAACGAGCACGTCTTCAAGTTACGAATGTTTAATATAATTACTTCAGCCGTGAGTTTGTTGTCATGGTTAAATATAATTTCGTAAGTATATATACAAACTGAATGTTTGAGTTATCCGCAGCTTGTTATCTTTAATGGCAAACATTCCATTGAAAAAACAAATTAAACGACTCTTCTGTTGTATTCATATGATTAGTTTATCACACAATCCGAGTTGAAATGTTTATGTTATCTAAAGCCAGTCCTCGTTCTCACGAACGTGCTGGTATGTCCTGTGCCCGCCTTGGTGGCGACGCCATATCTGGAATCTTCGACGATCTTTCTTCCAAATGTCTTCAAGATAACTTCCGGACGCAGAAAAGTAAGACGAACGCCAGTGAAAATTTAAGGTTTCGTCGTCTTCCTCAAGCCACGCCAAAGCCCTTTTGAAGTCATACGGCGCTGGGTGGTGGTATCTTGATGTTTTGCTCACGACGGGTTTGACAGGTGTCAGAGATTGGCGCATCTCTCGCCCAATCTGCACAATACTTTCTTTAAGATCAGTAAGCGACATGCTTTCACATTCATCCATGCTGCTCAAGGACTTGAACCTTACCAAACGGGCTGTTTCTTTGTAATCATTGTCGTCATCGCTCTCAATTTCCCCAATGGAGTCGAAGGAGGCCAGTTTGGCATTCTCACTCGAAGACTCTGAATTGTCTTTGTTGTCGTGTCCTTTGTCGTTCTTCGCGGACTCTAAATCATCCTTGTTGTCCTTTTCTTTGTCGTTCTTTAAGAACCTCAAAATGCTGACAACTGTACCTTCTATTAGTTCAAAAGTTTCATCTTTGAAGGTGCTGATCTTTTGTTTTGCATAGTCTACCATGAATGCTCCCAGTTCAGCATCAGCGAAAGCTTCTCCTTGATCAACATTCTTGACTTCATAGTAAGAGTCATTCAAGATGGCGAGGAACATGTTTAAAAGAACCATGAACATTGTGAACAGATAACTAAATAAAAAAGCTGGTGCCATGATCCTGCTAGTTGACCGCAATTCATGGAAATGCATGTCTCCTCCAAACAGCAAAAGCAACATGGCTCGCAAGGAACTGTAGAAGGACCTGTAAGAATCGACATCGGATGAAAACACAAGAAAGCCAACTTGTGTGTAGGCCAATAAAATGGTGACAAAGACAATCATGAAAGAAAGAACTTGCATTGCAGATCTTTGTAATGTACCCAGAACTTGACAAACATGGCGGTTGAACTTGATCAGTCGCAGAAACTTTACTGTGACAATAAATATAACAAAGGATAGCAGGTATGTCTCGAGATCGGACATAAACTCGATGCTGTCGATGCTCGATGTCTTGAAGGGATTTCCTTGAAGTGTCTTCACAAACTGGCTCGTTTTTGACTCCTTCAGAAAGAAGAACACCAACGCGCATATGGTGCTGGAAAGCTGTAGAAGTTCCAGCCAGTTCCACAATTGTTTAAAGTAGGAGAGTTTCTCACGACGAAGCTTTCCAATCTCGGCAAATATAAACACGATAATCATGATCATTAGCAGAAGCTGGCAGATTTGGAAGAGCGATCTAGAATCGGGATCTGGTGAGGCATACAGTGAGAGGGTCTTGATCGCAACCGTTGCTAGTGATGCTCCAATAGGAGATCTTTCAAACAGAAGTTTGATTGAAGAAAATAGTGAACTCGAGGGCTCAAAAATGGTAAATTCCACGAAAACAGCAACTGTTCGGTCATCTATCCACACATCATCTTCTAACACTTTGGTGACCCTCATTGCCGAATGTGAATTGTATCCAAGATCTGCAATGTAGCCTCCTCCGATAAACGTGGCCATCACACCTCCAAAGGATCTCATATTAAGATCTTCCGGTGCGCGGTATCGCCATGGTCGAGGGCACTCCTTTTCAAGTTCGAAGTCATTGTAAAAGACGGTAGCATTTTGGACAGGATTCCAACCTGGTCTATTGTATGGAGACACGTACTCTACCTTTGTTGTGTAGAATGGAAGACATCTGGAGAATTTTCTAGCCAGGGTAGGCTCGTTCGCCATTATTGAACAGTTTTCTGTTGAGGAAACATAGGAAATAGAAGCTTAAGACATGATGCTGAGAGTTTTAATTCATTTAGAGTGACCATCTTACCAAATGTATTGAGACTTCACCTTGCTGGTAATTTGGCATCTTGTATATATTTGAAGAGAATCATTTGTAACAAACTTCCTAGAACTTGGCAAGAATATTTAAATCGGTATCTTTAGTGATCTGATAAATTACATTGTGGCAAAAAAGGAGAAGAGAAAGGCACGTTATTAATTTTTGTACTCGTTGTTCTATTACTCCCATGACTCACAAAGACGAAATTACATGAACATGGTCGTATTAAAAATCTTGATGGCAAAAGTTGTCAAGACTTTTGAATGTAACGTTACCCATTGTAAAAAGAAACAAGGTCTGTTCGGTGACACTCGTCAAACCTTCATTAAATGAAATATATGTGACCGTCTAGTGAAAGAGTTTATAATGTCGCACAAGGAGTCTGAAGCCTGTCCAAATGAAACATAATGCTCAGTTGTGTCTGTATATGAAATTTACGTTGCTTGTTAAGGGAGGAACTAGGTTAGAAAGGATGATTGAATAATCTTCCTCCAGCACCTACCTGGTTTAACTCTTAACTGTCGCATTCTGGGCATCCCGACTAAGAATGCTGCGCGATTACTGAGGAACCCCTCCTCGTATTCAAAGGGGCGGCCATTGTACCAGTCGACGTCATAGACTCTGGGCACAAGAACTTTTTTCGTCCATTTCCAGAAAGAGGGAATGTTTTTAATCTAGACATAGAGATTAAAGAAAAGATATTTTCTAAAATAATTTCTTTACTTTCAAACGTATGATTTTACTTTTCTATGATTCGTTCGGTTTTGAGGTGTTCACAAATCGACATGAAGGGAATGGGCAGCCTTTTTTAGAATTACAGAATGTTATAATTATTTCATCTATTACCTGTTAAGAAGATTTATTTGAACAGCTGTAGGACGCATTTTGTCGATGTACAAGAATTCAGTTCCTTTCAGCAGCAAGTTTTCAAATTAAGAACGAGATTATGGTCGAATCAATGGTAAGTGGTAAGTTTCAAGACCTTTGTTTTGAGGTTGACCTAGAGGTTGGCACCTAGCATGAGCTAGAAGAATTGTTAATTGTAGTTTGCTAATTGCCTTACGACCAAGTCACACGCCGGCCATTATGCAGCCCCATGAAGTCGGTACATGAATTATTATCACACCTTCCCAGATGGGATGGTACTCCGACGTAAATTACCCTCAGTATATCATTACGTTTACCCTACGGTTTGCCGCCAGGGAAACGGTGAAGGCTTAGGGATGTCAGAGATGGAAAAGCTAAGGCTAGGAGATCAAAACGATAGCGAAGGTCAGAATAATCACCGATAATCCCTTTGGAATCATTGAGAAAACGCTCAGATATCAATAGAAAAAAACGTACACTGGAAAACGATTGAAACAAGTCTATCATGGATTGATTGACTGTAAATCGCTCCACGCCTCTGTTGCTGTAACAGACCACCATCATGAGAAGAATAAACATCCCAAAAAGTACGAACTCCAAGACCTTACGACCAACTTGAACAAGACTGCTGCGAAATTTGCGTGCTCTCTCACGTTCCCTCTCATCGAGAAGAACTACGCCGCCCCCTTTGCCCCCTGACACTGACTCGCCCATAACTTTTTCCTGCTGCGGTGGTTTTTTGATTAACACAGACAAGATGGAGGCCACTACCAGGACTTTTAAAGGCTGCATCACAATCACGTCTTGAAAGAAGGACACCATTACGGAAACAAGCCATTCATTGGAGGTCTCTGCGCCCCACATTAGGCTGTAAAACACGATAAACGCAGCCGCGGTCAATGTAGCCATGGTACAGACGAACCAAGCGACGAAGACAAACCAATGTGGCAAGCATCCTTTGCTTTTAGTGTCTCCGTCATCCTCCTCACCGCGGGACTTTAAATTTCGGAAGATGGTAACGACTAACACGTTGACAGGAATAGCGACTATGCTGCTTTGGATTCCAATTTTGATCTGCGTGAGGCTGATTTTTAACGGCCCTATCTGCATTGCGTCACCGGGTGGTGTGCCGAAATTATAAAACATGGCATTCGTTACCATGGCCGCAAACAAGATTGAAATGCAGCATGCAAGTCGCTGCGCACGCGTGAAAGGATTATGCGGTGGTCTGGTGAACACGGACAGCCAGAGATGTTTCTCTCCAAGACTGGTAGCCGTTCTGGAGTAGAACAGGTTCTTGAATCCTGAAAGCTGCTTCTTGTCAGCAACGGGCAGCTCAAGTTCCAATTTTCCGTCTTCCTTCTCCACTGCGATCCACCTTAAAGGAAACAGAACGAGGACAGTAATCACAGTCTGAACTGGAAAACATTCTACTTTTTTGCTGCACAAGATGTTGTGTAGGTCATGTAGAGCTTTAGAAGTTCTGGGTCGTCTAGAAGAAAGCAGCGCTTTTTGATTAAGATCATCTTCTCAGGGCCATCCTACTGTCCCAAAAAAGTGCTGCTTTCTTCTAGATGGCCCTGAACTTCTTAGGATCCGGACAAAAGACTCAACATTGTGCGGAATGTGTGAGCATAGCTTGTCTTTGGCACTTTCACTTTCACCTTGGCAGGCTGTTTTGTCACTGAAAGGGACTGAAAAAATTACCTATTAGCAATAAAATGCGTCTTTTCTGCTGTAGTAACATCTACGATGATCACTTGCATCAGAAACCAAGACGGATTTCTTCCGCTGTTATCATGCCAAACACGGATTTTCTCCAGTGATCCAAGTGGCTCTTGTAGGTGCAGTGTAAAATTATTGATACTTCCTCTAGAAAAGAAGATTTTTTCCAGCTGAGGATCAGTTAGAGACATATCATCCGTGCTGCCATCGCTACCATAAATAGCTAAGCCCACATTGGCAGAGGTTCCGTTTCCTCTCCACATTCCAGTTTGTATAGAAACAAGATATTTATTGTCTCCTTCATTTTCGTTGAGATTGACGTTTGCCACAACCTGGAAAAACAGTACAAAATATTAAAACGGAGAATCTGACTAAACTATAGTTACTGTAACCTTGATACAACAACCGCTTAAGCGACGGTTTCATAGCTTAGAACTCCAGGGCCCGGTTGTTCGAAAGCCGATTAACGCTAATCGGCCCGATTAAAAGTTAACCGAGGTGTTCATCTCGATCGTTAAAATCGTTTTCAGAAGCTGATTGTACTGTAAACTAACAGTGAAAAAAAGTCTAATTTAAAACTGAGGGATGAAATATTTTGGAAGAATCTTTATTGACTGGTAATTAAGGTCGCGTTCCATTGACCGTATTCTGAGATAAGAATAAGCGGAAAATAACTGTTAGATCTCTCTTTTGGGTAAATTAAGAAAGATGTACGTATCTGCAAACTTTCGCTGATGCAAGAAAATTTAAGAGCCACTTTGCGTTCCAATAACTCCTGAAACCTCTTATGAGTGGTTTCTTGTAACCACTGTAGATATTCCTTTTACGGAACAGGGTCACTCGAACGCAGCCTAAACCCGAATTAAAGTTCCCAAGATTAGCTTAATCGGGCTTCGAGTAACTGGGCCCAGTTCTATGGTCTATCGAAGTTTAACTATCCGTTAATTTAACAAATCAGTTTTCCGCGCTTTTAGACAATTAAACTCAATCTCCACGTCAATATCAACGACAGGAACCAATTACAATGTACCAAGACAAGTCTTAACCAGCGCCTTTAAGACTCCTTTATTTACGGGTTAACTGTTAGATTTTGTGTGCGCTGTACTTTGCTCTTAACGTGTCCTTTTTTGAGTTCGTCGAGGTCCACGCCCCCTGAACCCTGCAACGAGGTGCGCCACTATTTATTTCCATTAGAAACATAGATTTCATACTTACCCTCAATTCATCTTGCTTGTCTTCTCTACGGGCAAACACAAGCGCTATAACATACAATCCCAGGATAACACATACTGTGGACAACACCACAAAGTTCCCTGTTTCGGCTAGGTTGCCAAATGCTGCAAACACTTTGTCAAAATCGATGGGGTTTGGAGCCACGAAGAAATCACCTCCAAACGCAGAAAGGTGAGTGCAGAGACATTGTAACTGCTTGGAAGTTGTTTTTGGCCCGACCTGTAAAATAATATACGATTATATATAGGTAAAGCTCCTTGAGCGGTACCTTTCGGAAGAAGCTGCTTGTCAGAAAGAGCGCTCTAACCAACTGACAGTGAATGAAACCCTAAAGTGTGACTATTCAGGGAAAGCCATTGCAAGTGTGTGAATTATATTATGGTGACCATTTCAATTAAAGCTATTACATGAGCATGCAATACTTCCTTCCTGGTATTGTTCAGTTTAATGAAACAGGTTTCTGATTTTTAAGTATGTCAACGAGATCCTCGAGTGTGTCACCATACAGACACTGAAGCTGTTGACAAGGACCTTCCTCTGACTATGGTTTGTTTTAAAAATGAGATTTTTTAACTCCGGAAACTTTAGGATGTAACAACAGTGAAAGCTATTGCCCCAACCAAACAGAAACAGATTCCAATCATATTTAAGCAAAAATATGCATTTTTGTGTCTCAAGATCAACACACAAGAATGCCTATAGGGTGTCCGACGTAAGGAGCACAGGTGAATTCAAAAATGTTTTGATGAATCTTTTTGTACAGAATCTGCATTACTCTGGATCATTTAGAAGCACCATTTTTGGTTTAAAATGATTTAATTTTGGTGGTGCAGATACCTTAAGCTTTTCTATTTTTTTTCTTAAATTGCTTATCCTTTCTCAAAAGGTTGTAACTCTTTTCTTTCCTGTACGTAAAACTCTGGTTTTAATGTCCATTTCGATAAGGCATTCAGTGAACACATGTTTGTTGTCGTTCGAGAACCATAAAATTCGACCTTTATTCCAACCGCAATGACGTCTTTTTAACAATTAGATTATGAGCTCGAGATTTCTATCGCGTGATAGTTAATGAGGGCGAAGAATCGAACTATCACGCATAGAAATCGAGAGCGAATAATCCAATTGTTTTAGTATAAATCTCCTAGTCGGTTTTAGTATAAATCTCCTAGTCGTTCAAAACTAAACAAGTAAATTATATATTTCCTCATCGCAGACACTTCGAAAACGCGACGAAGCGGCCACCATTTTGTTGAAAACCGCTACTCACTATCTATCACAGAATAGATAGCGAGTAGCTTAGCCAATCAGAGAGCGGCGTTCGTGATAGAACACTAGTAGATTTATACTAATAGCATTTATATGGTCCCCTCGTTACTGGCCATTCAGATTAATGCCGGGATGATATGGAATGAATTGCTTTAAATCCTTACACAATTCAAATGGTTTACATAAGTAGATTATAGTCATACCAAACGCTTACTTACCCGGCATCCTTCACCTGTCCACTTTTCTTTGGATTCTGACCAATACAAGCACCCGCTTACCGAAATGCTTAAAGTGTAATTCACATCAGTTGAAAAGTTGAATGTAGGTACAATAATCTTAGGGGTTGGCGCAGGAGTTGTTGGGGCGTCCTTTACATCCACGCAGAACCTTTTCCCCCTCCTACGGAATGGGTTGCACGATCGTTTCGTTCGCACTTTTGAATCGGTCTCGGTCTTGTCCATAATGTATCTAATGCCAAGGAAGTGAATGCCTGTTTTACCAGATACGAGGCTTGAAAATGTGAAGACGTAAGGATCCGATGAACAGTTGTAGCTTTCCGAGGAATTCAGAGTTGTATTTGTACAAGATGATAAGTTGGGAATGGTTGTGCTGAAGACGTTATTTTGAGGCGTCGGCTTAGTTTCGTAGTTAACAAAAACGTGAACCATTTTTCCAAACTCGGGTTTTATTTTTATTGATACCAGTACATCGGGGGACGAAACCGTAAATCTATGGAAGCGAAGATTAGATGTCCCATCGCTAGGTTTTAGAAATAAGCTTGGGCCAGACGTGTTGCTTTTCTCGGGTTCATCCGCTTTGGCAGAAAGAGGAATGAAAAGTTCAATTGGCTCTCGCAATCCTGAAATGTTTATCGTCTTTCCTCCACTGGCCTTTAACTTGAAGTCGAGCACAGATGACTTGACTGTTTCCGCACTTTTGTCCCATGTAAACGGATTCTTATTAAATGACAGCATCTATTTAAAAAAAAAAAATAATAATAATTAATGGAAATAGAAATACAGCAGGTTACGGAAACTGCTTAGGGCTTTGTTGAACTAGTTTTATTATTTTACTGGCTGCGGTCATAGTGTTCATGTGGCTTTAAGTCTCTTTCGTGAATGCCATTATCACTTAGGTAAAGTATGCCCGGACAAGTATGGTCTGGAATAAAAAGGGTCGATTTTTAACCATTTGTCTAAAGGTTAGCAGAATCTAAATAAGTCATTGAGGATCCTCTTGGTAGGAACAGGCGTGGAATTATGATGAGTTCGTTCTTTTCTCACCAGTGTAACTGAGGGTTCAAATCCACCAAGGTCAGTGGTAAATATGTGAGTTGAGTTTATTTTCGCTCCTCGTCATTTCCCGAGGGTTTTGTCAAGGTTGCTTCGTCGAACCTTGCCTAAACCTTTTCTCCAGAAATCGTGGTAATTGACGTAATGTACCTGTGAATCAACAGCTTCAGGTGGTCCTTCTCCTTGGCCGGAAAACAGCGAGTTAGCTGACGGTAGGGCCACCCCGCTGGGGCCATCTCCAAGCTTCTTGCCTCCCATGTCGGAGCTCCTTTGGCGATCTAATAGAACATCTAGGGACTTTGTCTTGAAGGTAGTGGGCTTCTCACCAACTACTTTGGTAGCAAGGAGACTGTCACCCACTTGAGAAACCATATTTACCGCATTTTTTGCCCTTTGTTTGCTCTGTTAATATTAAGAGAGGCAGTATTTATTTGTCACTGTGTTGATACAGAACTAATGTGTTCATCACGCTATTTTCATTTTCCTTTTCTTTCACGTCTATCGTCCCTAATTCTGAATTACAAGCGTGATGATGCATGACCATGAAATATTCATCTAAATACGTATAACCTCCTGGGTTATAGATTACGTTTCGCATGCATGGGATATAATTTGAATTCTGCCTTTAATATTTCCGTAAGCATCTATTGCTACCTTCGGTTTGATTCGTTCTGAGTATGTCTGCAAGTTCTCCAGGACTTCCACTAGTTCTCCCTATAGAGTAACTGAGGGGTGAGGGTGGGCAAAATTTCTGGGATAAGACAACACATCCCAGAATCAAGGGGTCAGGCAATGTGTTTCTAAGTTTATCTTATCTGTGAATGAAAAAAAGGTATTAGAACTACTTTTCCGTGATCGTGTTTGCCATGGAGTACAAGTGCATGGTTACAAATGTTGAGTCTTGGTGGTTTAATTGGAAGGTAGCAATGCGCAGTTTTCGCTGTCTATCAGTGTACATCTTTTCATTTAATTTGTCATTTTTGTACCTAGATACAATCCTATACTCACCTTTTCCTTCGCGGCTTTGCTGTCATCTTTATCAACTTTCTTCATCTCATCTTCTTCCTTTGCCTCTGCTTCGTCACTGTCGGGCCCAGCCTTAGTGGATGCTGCGTTCAACACGTTACCAATACCACTGAAAAGACTTGTACCTATACTCTGTACCAGGTCTGAGTCCACAGAACCACTCGACGTTTGAGATGAGATGAAATTTACGGCGTTTCCTAACATGTTCAGGGCTTTGTCCTAGCAATGAAACAATAAATGGACACCCTGAAAACAAATGTTATTTGACAGACGATTTCACTGCGGTGTTTTTCAAACAGTTTTTGTTGGCTATGATTCGACCGTCGTGATTTCTTTGTCTCGTGCGGTCTCCTGTTTCCTTATTAGCTAGGCTAACGCTTAACAGAAATTCCTTGGGTTCACTAAGCATTTTAATATACGCTTAAGGGGTTATAATTCTCCGATCCATCATTTGTCAGTGTCCTAAGTGCTAGCGGCACAGCATTCATTTGTACCCCACTGTTTGTACCCTAGGCCAAATCGAGTACCTGGCTCACTCTCGGTTTCAACAAATTTGATTGTTGGATTGGGGTTTCGCTCCTCACAAACTATCAGCTGATAGAAACCTTGTCAGCTTTCCATCTAACTGTAAAAAAGAAAATTCTTCCAAAGAAGTGAAAGAGATTGTATTGCCAATGAAGATTTCAAAATCAGCCGAACTGAAAATGAAATATCTGAAATAACAAATATTTGAACTCACACTGAAACGTCCTGCCCTCAGATGGCTTCATCTCTTTTCTCACTGTCGCAGGTCTTACATTGTTTTGATTAAAATGATCTTGTTTTTAAAGCAAATAAACTTTTACTAAATACACACAAACCTTTTATTTTTCGATAAATAAGAGACATTGGAGGATTTAGCGGCGGAGTAATTCCTGCAGGATCCCGCAAACCGTACATTCAAAGTCATACGGTGGACAGCAATGCTTACACGCATCACACAGACTCGGTAAATGCTTAATTAAGTTTGTTTCGGAATACCTCCCTTTTATTTTCACGGCTATAACAGTGCTTCAATACCTGTGTATTATCTGATAATCCTTCGTCGTTATCTGTAGCCATAGCAAGAACTCCCACTACCAGTGTTGCCTGCTGCATACTGCCGACTTGAACACCCTCCATTTTGTCGATGAGTCCGTTCTTAAACTGAAAATAACATAAAATGTTTTGGAGGGGCCATAAAATTCCAAATAAGGGTGCACCCTTGCACCTTCACCCCTCTCCTCCTCCTCCTCCTCCTTCTCCTCGGTCACGTCTTCATCCATTTTGCTATGATATAGTTCTCCTGGTTCTCCTAGCCAGTTTTCACCGGTCGTTCTTGTCATTACCTTATTGTCAGAACGACAGTGTTCCACCATCTTGTCCCAACATAACTATACTTAGCTGCAGCGGTGATAACAACAAGAACGCGACAAAACAAAAGTTTTAAAGAGCAAACCGAAGTTACTGGGCGCGTGTATCAGATATTTTACGTACTGTTGTCTGCTCACTTACAACATAAAATGATCAAATTTAAGGTTTTACGGAAGTAACACCACAGCGAATTTTTCGTCCTCTACGTCCAACTTGGAAGCCCTCCTTTGGTTACTGGGATGTCACTATACAAACTAAGCTCCTGACAGATTGAACGAGTTGGGTTAATCACGAGAAAAAAAAAAACTAAATTAAATTTGTAAGTGATGTTCTCCCTGGCAAGTCCCAAATGTAACCCCGGTTCTATTCATATCATTGTTATCGCGTAAATCGCAGTACCTATACGATAATTGTGAACACTGTAATGGTTACTAACCGAGCTCGCAGTACCGCTTGCTCCATCAGCAGCAGAAAGTACAGCAAATGCCATTTGCATGGCCTTTTCGACGTTTCCAGAGTCTAGGAGATTATCCAGCTTATTCTTAGAGTCCTCCATACTGGAAGGCTTGGGTTGCCTTACCTGAAAGAAAACGTTTAACACTCACATTTTTGCCTTATTTCCACATTGTTGCTGCGATCGATACTAAAACCATAGACTGCTCAGGAATCATAGAGACTGCGCGATCGCGGTAACATCTTTTTTATACGTTTTGAAGAGCGTGGAATACAAAGTCTTTGGAGCCCAAACAGGTATCGAACCCATTGCTATGCTTCTATCATCTTTGCAACCGTTTGGTGTCAAAAGATGCAAATAAAATTCAAAAATGGTTGCCAGGATCTATAAAGTACTTAAAGCAACATTAACTTGCTCTCCATTGTATCTTTTGCACAAATGTGAAAAATAATGTAATATAATAGGTGTAGTTTTTCGGTCAGGGACACAGGCATACTCGGAAAAAGAAAATAAGAGTTCTCCCAACAGAAGTCGAACCCCTCACCTCCGATTACTAGTTGGGATTTTCTATTTCCGAGTATGCCTGTGTTACTGTCTGAAAATATCTATCATTTAAAATAAAATAAATATACAATATCAAATATTACCTTTCGTTCACAATATAAAAATAGTTTTCTTAAACGGCTTTTGTTATAGACAAATTGATACAATTAATTTGCACAACACAACTACCTGTCGACCAAAGTTAACCTGGCGGATTCCACTGGGTGACAGTACTATTTTCATCAACCCGTTATAATATTGGTCTACCTTTATTCTTTACCGTTCTGTTTCTTGGGCAGCTACTCTGTTACAAAAAGGCCCATCTCTGGTGACTATCGATTTCTGACATCCATTTTTCTGGGCTAGCTCTGAATAATTTAAATAGTGTTTCACTTAGTTATTTAGTTTTTACGTTTGTAAGGGTGCAAAGGCTACCTCGACACTGATGAACTCTACCGAAGAATCACCCAATGAATCTGTGACCTCTAACTGCAGAATAAGGGAGTAGTTGTTTGTCTTGTCCCCTAAAGGTAAATCGGTTGTGACGTTTGATTGCCAGCCTGTGTGAAACACCACGATACCAAAACGTGTTTTGTACGAAAACTGGTAACTGAGCGGCAAGTCGGTGTCTGTCCAATTAACACACTTGATTGAAAACTCGGTGGTTATGGCTTCTCCTTGTTGAGGATCCACAAAGCAACCAGAATTATTTCCTTGTTTGTATGGCAGCTGATTAGTGTCGAAGACATAGCTTTCGGATTCAAAATTTTCTTTATCTAACCATGCGACTATGTGGATTTTGTATGTTCTGCTTCCCAACAAAGTGCTTTGGTTTTTAGAAATGCCTTCACCACCTATCACCAGATTGGGACCGTCCAGTGATGTCAGAGCTATACTGTCGAGATCATCAATCTCGCTCCATGATTGGTGAGAGCCGTTGTCAAGGCGAATGTAAAGAGACCAACGGTAAACTGTAAGAGCAGAACATGATATTCCTCTGCATTGTGTCCTGAGCACCAGTTTTCGTCTTGTACTGACCTTATGTTCACAGTTTGCGACACACCTAACATACAAAAAGGTACTAAGATTAAAAAGCATTAGACCTCGTCAAGCCTTCACCCACTCCGTAAGGTACTCCTCAGATTTCTAGGTTTGAAATTTCTGCCCTAGGTCAGATTCCTAGTTTCTTGATATGACACTACTCCACTGCAACGTTCAACGTTCAATCTTAAAGAGTAACGGGCATTGTCTTTTAATTTTTCCTTGTCATAATTGTGGAATTTATTATCGATCGATAGACATCCGAGTTAGTCAGAGTTCGGACAAGTTTAAATCAAGACTGAAAGACAATCCTTTTAAACAAGCCAAAACAGAATGTCTTAATTTTATATACAGTTGTAAGACGCATACTGGTTACAATGGTATATGCGCTATATAAGATTTGTTAATGTTATGTGGCTCGCAAAGGGAAACAGACCCCCTACTCCCAAACTGGATCTTTTGCCTTTTCCTCATTCGCTTCTAAACAGCGGTTAAGCGCAAAACGTCAACTCCTCCTTTTCCAGGAAAAGTATTCCAGGTTTGTACGTTAGTGGTTTGTCTACATTTAGGGGAACATTTCAGCTGGAATTCCACCCCGCCACGTTCGTTTGACCACTGCGCCGGCCAGTGATATTTAATTTTTGTGAAAGATTAACGATCTCTTACTTGATTGAGAGTGAAATGTTGGTGTCAACTCGGATCTTGTGAGATGCTGTCACAAATCTCCTTCCTTGGGACACCAAAACGTAGAATGTGTAAGTCTTCTTTGAGATTAACAAATCAGGATTAAACACCAGACTTTGCTTTCTAGTCGATTTTAAGATACCAGGATCAAAACATTCCGTGGTATTATCCCGGATTCTGTCCAAGGAAGTCTCTGGTGGGAATGTCACATTAGATGACACCGAGTTCTCAACTTTACACGACCACGAAAATGTGACAGTTTCAGCCTTGTTTCCAAAGGAATCTTGCAGTTTACCATGAACAACAGAGTTCAGCAGAATATAACCACCACCTATCAATACCACTTCTGGTCCATCGACAGTGACCATAAGACGAGGGAGAATTCTGATGAAGCCGAAGTCGTAACTGACTGGTCCACTCATTTCTTTTGGCGTTACAGATACTCGGACAAATGCAAGCCCCACAGGCATATGTCTTGAGCTAATTGAAATGTTTCTTTCATTGTCCGAGAGCACAACAAGGGGAAAGAACTGGCCAGTATCCTCATCAATAGAAGAAATCTCCCATTTGAAGTCGTAATTTTCCAAAGCAGAATTAACAGCCCCGCTGCGTAAAGATATGTTTGCTTCAACCATGAAACTGTCGTCTGGTAATAGTTCGGTTACCCCAGATAAGTTCTTGGTTAGATTCAAGGAAACATTTGCAAGAAGATCTGCCTGGTCAGCTGAAATGAAAAGACAATAATTTGTTATAATTTGCGGAATCGAGTTCATAACCAACCTGGAACAGCCTGAACAATCAAGTGAGGTTCCAGTTGTGGACTAGTTTCTGGAGTAACTTCCATTGAATGTTTAAGGATGGTTATCACCAGGACATCAAAGGCATAAGAATAAAGACAAGCAAGTGAGAACAGTAGCTACATAAGCATAAGGGCAGATGCATACGCCGAAAAACCATTTCTTGACGGAATTCTCGATACCAGCTCCCCACAATCTAGCTTAACCAATCTTAAGCAAGATGACGGATGAAAAAGTTGACTGCCTTGTGCTTGCCCTTGTACTTATGTCGTCCCCGTTCTCATTAGTAACAACGGCGACATAAGCATAAGCACAAGAAAACGAGGTTGCAGGTGCCCTCACTTGCTTTAGGGGCGTTTGTGCTTATGCTTAAGTCCTTATGAGAACCAGGCTTTAACCAATGAGATACGTTCGCTCTCAACTAATCTGATGTTGCTAAACAAGTCTATCATGCTACGTTTGATCTTAATGATACAGTTTGCGACAGATGGTTCCTGGTGAGTCTTTTCGATATAAAGTGTGGAATCACTTGTTCCATCTCCCCGTCTTTCGAGAGTTTTCCGGCACCTCAGGCCTTTTCACTCCTAGGCTTAAAGGGCATCCCAGAAAATAACGTCAGTTACAACGAAGTATGAATTTCATGAAGTCATATATTTTGATATTTTTTAAGAAACGACATTAAGACTTGGTATTTCATATGTTGCCAAATTGGGCTAGGCTTTCAATGCTACAATATGTTTTAGAGGCGTCTGATGCGATGAGAAATCTATTTGAAGATTGGAGGAATCAGTGACAAAGAATGTCTAAAACCTAGACTTGTACAAAATTCGAAGCCATCAACTTTGTCACCAATGCGACACCAGTGCCAAGACTTTACGAAGCCTGATTGAGCTATGAGGAAACTTGCTCGCAATATTGGTAAATGTGTTTTCAAAATGAAGACGCTTGCTCACCTGTGTATTGTATTTCGAAATATTTGGAGTTGAATATCGTTGTTCCAGTCGCTATTTCGTCCCTTAACCTGGTAACAACATTTGTTTGACTTTCTCGGAGGCATTCGATCAAGACTTCAGCTGTCAGTAAGGCACCGTCCTTCTCGGATTCCTGTGGACTGTAAAGGGACAAAAGCCAATAAATGATGAAAAATCGAGAGAAAGAAAGAAAGAAAGAACGAACGAACGAACGAAAGAAGAAGATTTGATGATGATGAAGAAGAAAAAAGGTAACAAGAAGGAGAAGGAAGAGAAGTAGAAGAACAGGAACAAGAACAAGAAGAAGACAAACGATTGGTTGATAGAATTTTAGTTGATGACAAGTAAGTTGGGGTCGACACAACATTAGAGACAAGAGTTTGCTTTATAGCGGGGAACCTTTAACCCCTTTAATATTTTATCAAGCTGTATTTTCATGGTTTGATGAGTTAAATTAGCTGCCTGTATAAACCTAAAAGCACTGCTCAACATGCAAACTTTGAAACGACAATCATCAATGTTTGTCGCAGTTCTCTCGGGGGAGCGGAAAATTATAAGACTTTTTAGCCTCTTTGTGCAGAAAGAGATTCGATGAAACTGTTGACGTCATATGTTGGTTGAATTTGTTGTTGGTTCCCGTCCCTGCTCTGAGGGTTTTTCTCCGAGTCTCCGGTTTTCCTCCCTCCATAAACAGGACTCACATTTCCAAATTGCAATTCGATCAGGAACAGTGGAAGAAGAACCATTCTGTGGATATGTCTCTGTAAATTCCCATTATTATTCCAATTATCACCAGGAAGGTTTGTCTCAAAAGATATCTAGACCTTGCTTGTTCACAGTTATATCTCTAGAGGTTTGAGCTAGTATGTGTTTCACTCTTACCTAAAACGCTGCACTCGCGGAGTGCTCAGAAACCCAGGAGTGGCTTTGAGAAGATCAATAACCTAATATTGAGTAAAAATCAGGACAAAACATCAGCAAAATGTTGGGTCGTTTTGATAAATATTGAAGTAAAATCTTTAGTAATTCAAAATAGGGCAAAGGAATCCAAGGTAGACACTATGTAATAGTAGCCGATGAGGCATTGAAGACTCTACTATCGTCGCCAGATGGATGAAGAGGTTACTTTCTAAAGAAACTGCGGTGCTGCGTCAGTGGGTCATCAGGAGGCGCTTGGTCCAATCGGTTTTTGGACGATTGTAAAATCCTAACAATTTGTAATGCTTAAAAAGCAATAGCACAGTCTCCACTTGTGATGGCTTAGGCCTTTCACATGAGCCATTTCATCTCAGGAATTTTGAGTCTCGGCTCCAGGGTCGAACGAGTTTTCATCCCGAAGCCTGGTCATTATTTTCTCCCTGGACAGTTGTGATATTGTGGATGAAATGAGTTTATTATAATTTCAGCACACGAACAAAATCCCATCCCGGGATGAAACGCCCACGGAAACGTGATATTTTCTTTTATTCCAGGTAAATAAAGACGCTTGCGGGTGATCATTTTGATTTTGCTCTTCGGTGAAAATATTTTTTATCGCGAGAAGAAAACAGGCACTAGAAGAGTCATCCCGAGATAAAGTCGTCTAAGCTTTGTTGTTAACAGAGCCTAATTTGATTCTTAAGTCGGTACCTCATGTTGTACGTCAGCTATCATTTTAATTGAATGATCATGATCGCTCTCAAGTGCAAGTGAGTCAACTGTATAAGGTGTCTTAGCCAACATCAACCACGCCACAAAGTAATAATCTGAAATAAGGAAAACAGTAAAATATATTGAAGTACTACCATCTTTTACTATTGAAGCTGCCGTTTCGTTGCACATCTACAACTCAGTAAGAATGAGAAAGAACTACGAAAAAGATTCAAACCTTTACCGGTACTGTTTTGCTTGCAGCGTAAGCCTCGTGCAAATTAAACAAAATACCATCATGTCTCATCTCAAATTGTCTCGCCCATGAGATTTGCCTGATAAATGTTTGTTTTATAACCCTCCCTCCATGCCCCTGCACAAGATGGAACATCCTCGACTACCATTCCTGACGAGGAGCTTATGATCAAGGATTAAGCGTCCACCCAAGTCAGAGGCAGGGGTACTTTGATGTTAATTTGGTGGAAGGTTTCGAGTAAATACATGCCACAATTCAACACCTTCCATTGATAAGGGGTGTGTTTATTAATGCCCGCTCGTATTTCGTCAATCTTTTTTTATTCGAAGTCTTACAAATTGAATCATTACAGAACAGAATTCGATCCCACTTACCCCGACCTTCCCCCGTCTAGGTAAACATCCCGGTCTTCTCTCTTTCGCCCTTCACTCTATTCTGAAGCATTGGGCACAATAGCCCATGCACTGTTGGTTTCTGTAACGCAGGCTGTTCAAGGGACAGGTGGTTAGCCCTTCATGGTTAGCCCCAGTTGTTCAAAGGGCGGATAACTTTATCCAGTGGATAAGTCACTATCCAGCGGTGCAAATGTACTCCAAACAACGCTTCTGGCAAGTTTTCCACGCAATCCCATACTTAAATTAGACATGTACGCTTCTACTCTATACACAAATTATAGGGCTTATAGGGAAATTCTTGCACAAATTTATTTGCCACATAGCGGCCTATCCAGTGGAAAAAGTTATTAGCTCTTTGAACAACCGGGGCCAGGTCCACGATACCACTAGTGAACATATCCAACCCCTATTATGAAAGGTGCACCCCCGTCTCACTGACCTGACCGACAGCCATACAATTCCATTCTGAAAGCGAAGCTGTTTTGTAAGATAGGCATCACCATAACACTAAGAGCTTTTGCTGGCAGAGTCATATGACTGAGTTGTATTGAATCACTGTCCACGTTTCCCATAAACATCTGTTGAAAAAAGGTATAGATCGTGGAGAAGTGTGAGGACTTAATAGTGTAGAAATTATCCTAATTTGCATTTGCCAGGCGCTGTCGCACTTCAGAAAGCGATGCTATTTTGAGGCGTGCGTACATTGCGCTCATAATTATAAACACAGGAAGCATGGAACGTAGGCAAGCAATCCCAAGAAATCTGAGAAAGAAGAATGGCGTGGCCGCCATAATGATGTACCATAACAAATGGAAGCTACAAGGAGAAAACCTTTTGTTGGCAGTGGCGGCAACGAGGTCACATGCATACGAACTGTAATGGCCACTCCACCCTCCCCCATCCTCCCACGTCATGAAACACACCTGCAGGGTAGTTAAGTCTACGATTGTATGTTCAAACGTTTGTCTTTATATAAAGTGTTTGATTTTGCTTGGTCTTCTTACATGAAGGTCAATGGAAGAACGGAAGATTAAGATATTCAGATGCCAGTCATTTCTAATGCACTTCCACTCCGGCATATTCTAGGGGAGACAGGGATTGGACTGGGAAATTCTTTCAAGCATACCTCAGCTCATTTGTGGAAGTTGTATAACTTAGTAGAATAAGACCAAGGAACGCTGAAATTTGCGATATCGTAATCACGTCTAAAGGCCCATTCTAATTGAAATTTTGTGAAATAGAACTTGAGTTAGGAAGCAAATAAAATATCAAGAAAAATTTTGTATGCACCACCAGACAGACTGTCTTAGTCTCCGCTTATTCAATAATTAACTTCAATTTCTAATTTTAACACTTCACCTGTTACTAAGCTATAAGAATGTACATAACAAATAGAGACCATCTCCAGCTTTTCTGCAATGAAACTGTCCTATGTTATCGATAAATCTATATGTTGAAAAATAAAACAATTATCCTGCTCAATCTTGCGGAAAATCTTGTGATTTTTGCCAACTCGGCCTACGGCCTGGTCTGCTAAGTATCTGGCGATATTTCGCGCGATTTCGCAGAGTAATTGTTCACGCGCTCGACTCGCTAAATTTTCATTAGATTGGGTCCCGAAATCTTTGTTTTCTTTAGAAAAGAAAATTATGTTTCTTTGATATCTAATATGCAGCATTTGGGACATTTTCGGATACCCGCAATTACCATATTTTGTAGCCACATTTGTAGCCACTTAACTGGATCGGAATGAAAATGTTAGTCTGTAAACACTCGAACAAAAAAATAAACAAACAAACAAACTAAGAAAAGGCACTAAAGAAAACCAAAGCAAATAGCCGCAACGTACACGGTCCCACGATTTGACAAAGAAGTCACGTTTTGGACACCTACCAACTGAAGCTCATACATAATTTATTATGTCAAATCTTGTCAGAAGTTTGTCCTCTTTTTGCTGCTCCCTAGTAAGAGCGATTTTGGTTAAATTTCTCTCGCGCTCGCGTTAATTGAATGTCAGGTTGCGAAAACTGTGCCATCCTCAGTCGAGACAACAGAACCTTTGAGAAACACAACTTTACACATTTGTTATGCTCTGTCTATTGATTAAACCGCAGCACCGGGTGCAAACCCCGCACTGCAGGTGATTTCTTTGTAAAGCCGCCGGATAGGTCGCAAGGCAATGTTTAAACCTTGATTCTTCTTCAGGAAGAACTAAGCCTTATAAGCATAACTATGTCTATTTGTAAATCGTTTGATTTTGTAAAGCCCAGGAAAAAAGCGCAACTGCGTCCAACGCTGTTGAGTTTAAGACAAATTAGATAAGATGGTCTCTACTATTCAGTAGGAATCTTTTGTTTTTACCGTCTTTTTAAACAGATGAACTAGGAGAAACATAACTATGGACTGAGGCACTGTAAATATATTACTTTCATAAGGATATTCTCTATATGGACTGAAAACTAATGGGTTAAGGGAGTTATATATATAAAAACCGATAGTTGGTAAGGTCCTATAAGAATTCCTGTGTCTTAAAGACAAACTTCGACACACAAAACTAAGTATTGTTACTAGACATTGGGAACGAGAAGAACAGAAAACAACACGGTTTCACTTTATCAAAATACTGGCTCTGCACGTGTATTATACACTTTTGTGCATTTCTTTGCCAACCTTTGCAAAACGACAACATGAAATGACCACATTAAAGGTTTTACAGAGAGCGTCAAGGTATAATGATTAGTTTTCCTTCCTTTTTCTGAACTTTGCAGCCGCCTCTACGACGTTAGATTCTGGACAGTTCGGCCACATTACACGAACTAAATGAGGAGAAATCATCGCGAATTTATTTAAAAGACACAAATGTAATATTTAAGTTCCGTTTCGTTTGCTTCGTCGCCTCTGCTTAAGGTCCCCAATATTGATTATTAAAGTTCAACTTGACGAGCCACTGTTTTCTTGCAAATATACCGCTGACTTTGTGTCTGAAAATAAAATTAAATCCTTGTCTAGTGCCCTACTTTTTTACAGGCTAGGAAAATATACAACAAGATGAATTTATGATAACCCGATTACTTTTATGCTAGCGGAAGAATTTGGCGTCTTTTTGTCAATTTAAAATAATAGTCCTAATAACTAAAATTTAAGACAGTGCATGGAACATACCTGAGCTTGATTACCATCTTTCTCTTTGAAGCCCGAAAAGGGATCATGGTCTCCTTCACTGTACAGCAACATGTAACTCAACAACCACTCATTCACTGATGTATCACCATATCCTTGCGTCGCTATGCCAGTTATCACAGTAATATGATCGAGATCTACCTTAAACCAACCAGACCCGGAGTCTTCCGGCGCGGAACGGTATCCCGGAGGCCAGCTTGTCATATTTAGTCTCGCTCTCTGGGGACCATAGGTTTTGAAGTCGTTGTTAAAAGCTGATGAGGCGCTAAGCTGGTAGTCTTTTATTCTTCCATCGGCAATTCCCAATGGCTCAAAGCAGTTAGCTAAAAGTTTAGAAAAGAAAGTTAAGTTCCCGTGTTATCACAGTGAAACGAAATCGACTGATTGTTCAATCGATAATGGACAGTTAAATTTTCAGAGGAAAGCGGTTACCTGTAACATCGATAGTCAACGTTTTGTTTTCTAAACTGCAGCATCGAAGGAAATTGTAAAAGAGAAGCAAGCTCAAAATGTTGAAAGCAACCATTTTTCGTCTGTGCCTTGATTGCGACTTAGACAAATGAATGACTCAGCATGAATAATAGAAACATCAAACTAGCCACAGACATGCTGTACTCTAAAGGGATATGATTGACTGTTACAAATCCGTTGTTTTGACTTTGGAAAAAATGTTTTCCTCATAAAACGAACCCACTTTACCTCAAAAGGCAGCTTTCAATTACAGACTCAGTTCTAAACTCTAGAACATTCTAAGACATTCCTTTCTTTGTTGGCGTTAAAATTCTTAATTGCCTACAACCTAATTCGCGAAGTTAACGATTTCATTCAGTATCTCTGATCAAAGTATTTTCCAAATTTACAACTTGTTTTCAAAAAAAGTGAAAAGTGTTAAGAATCTTTAAAAAACTTAATCACTAACTAAATTAAGTAGAAGCTAAATCCATACTTTTGATTAAAAAGCAACAAATAAAATAAAATAAAATAAACTTGAACATATTTGGTAATACACCGATGTCGGAATGGAATTAATAAACAATGGTTTGTATTTTTGTGGGAAATGCATTAAAGTAAAGCAGTATTTATACGACGATTTCACCAAAACCCAGGCGATGAAGGGCGCTATAATTCAATCAAACAATGTGCAAAACGTTAACACTCGTGCGTATTTTTGCCAGTTTTACTGTTTTGTTTGGTCATGCAGAAAGTATGTCATTAAAGCTATGTAAAAATAGCTACGACTGTTTTGGAAACATAAAGGACACCAAAACAAAACATATTTTTCGTGAAGATGTTACGGTAACATTTATTTGGCAAATTATTTTGGCATTCTGAGAACATTCTTTGAGCTCGAAGGAGACAAATCCTGTTTAACAACGTAATTTTTTTTTCTAAATTGTGTCACAATTAACAGTTCTCCGAACCCAATTTGGATTTTCCTGATTTCAAAACGTATTTGTTAAAACAGTTAGGTCTTTCTCCCCAAGTAAACAATCGAGAGCACAACGAATTGTCATTACTTATACTGAGAAAATTGTTCAAAAACGGAGGTGTTCGCAACCTATTATGTATGAAATTGCAACCAGTTCAAAACGTCTTGTGAAAAGTGCACTACGCATGTGCAGTATACACAAACGGTGTTTTGGCCATTTTAGCGCTTACGTAGTTTTCTGTCCCAGAGCCTTCGGTTTGTTAACTTGTCGGGGATTTGGTATTTATTTTCCTGTTGTTTTTTGTTTTGTTGAGAATTTGAGGTATTTGCCTGTTCATATTTGGACACATCATTGTCGCCAGAGCCTTAGATCTTTCGGTCTGCGGTTGAATCGTAGGCCCTGGGAACAGCCGTTACTGGCTGTCTCGAAATTCACGACATCCGTTGGCGCATGCTCAGTACAGTAAATTACTGCTGCTCTTACTCTTACCTTATAGTCCTGTTTCTTATTCCATTTAACAAAACCATTAGAAGCTATCATTCTTTAAAAGCAAACAATGTACTTTGGGTGAACCAGTGGAAAGGTGATGAACATGTAATCAGGGGAAGAATATCAGAGAAAAATCTCAGTCGATATTGTCTTGATTGCTTAGCCTCTGAGTAGCTGGAGCTTCTGCAGGGTTTGGACTTGTATATGAACGAGAGAAAAATCGGATTTTTCTTAGCATTTAATTAATGTAGCTGTATTAAAGGGAACCTCCACTTCGACAACGAATGGACGGTAAATTGTTGAAAATAGTGTCTAAATTCTAAATTTTAGTTTATAAAGTAGAAACAACATTCAAGTGTGCTTAAAATTAGATATGATTGTCGCACACTTTCGCTTTTAAATTTCCCTTGGTGCCGCCATTTTGGATTTTATGACGTCATACGGTTGCCTAATCTCGTACTCAGATCAATAACCGACGACTGAGATCGGGGTACGAGATTAACGGTTGCCGCTATTGTTAGTAAGCAGTTTTTTTGTGTGAAACAATAGAGCAACCGTGTTACGTCATGAAATCCAAGATGGCCGCGCCCGAGAAATTTAAAAGGAAAATAGGTGATAATTAAATCCTGTCTTGTCCGACACAAAAATCTTATTCCCATGTTTTAATTCCATTGAAATTTGAAATGAGATTGTATTTTCAACAATTTAACGTTAATTTAAATCAAGAGTGGAGGTTTCCTAACTAGTTTCGCTATCTAAAAGTGCTTGCGAACGTTATCATTCGAGACTGTAGAGTCAATTTGGCCGTAAGCGTTTTATGGGCGACGGAATAAAACCAAGTCAGGTGCCCTTACCTTTGAAATTCATAGCCACAGAAAAGTCATTTGCGGTGTGTTTTACTCCTCGTTCAGTTCTTCCTCCGAGACAACGATAATCTCCTTGGATTTTAATAGAAAGTAAACTGCAAGAATAGGCCATTTTACAGTTGTGTGTTTCGTGACCTGGCCCTAGATTGGAAGCGAGGCCGGTGGTGACCTTGTTTTGATACAAACCGTACTGTAAATCCAAACTAGTTTCCATAAGAACGGCATGATCTACATATGAAAAGCAGTGAGGTTTTTATGTGTTTGTATTTGCAAAACATTTTTGCCCACGAAATTTCTTTACCGATCGACGAAATCTGTTTGTTTGCAGGATTTCATTCTTTATATAACACGATTTCAAGCGTCTTACCGGAAGTAAAATCCAACACGTACAAGCGTTGCATTTTACACCTAATGGCGCATAAGGTTTTAGAAAGCCAATGCAAAAAAAAAAAAAAAAAGAAAAAAAAAAAGAATTTTTCCGCTGTTCCTTAGTAGAGTCCCTCGTGTAAAAGACGAAAGATTTGGACAACTGTATTTTCTAGTTAAAAGTGTGGTTTATTTGTTGGTTATCATTTCAGAATTTCGCCCTGTTTTTTATTTTCTGTCATCAAAGCAAAACTTTAGTTCAAAATATGGGCAGTCATTAGTTCGTTGTCGGCTTAGAGTTAATTCATTTTCAACAAACTGATGTGGAGGCACGGTGATATAGTGCTCAGCGCTTCGGACTATCAATGAAACTTTTGGCCTCTTTTCACTCAGGGTAACGCTGCGATGGACAAATATCCCATCCAAGGGGAATAGTTAATTAATGTTATGTGACGACGAAAACCAGATAGATCACTTAGGCTCGAACTGTGCTACATTTTTTCTCAGATAACGTGCGCAAAGCGATGGAAAATTATGCAAATTAAAAATGTGAACGAGGAGGGATTAGGGAGAGAAAGGAGAGCACGGCGAAGCACTCACTAGAAGTCGCGCGAGCACGACAAAAGCTAGGGGAAGAAAGAGACTCTTCGTAGTCTATGAGCAAGTTAACCTTTTTGTAATACCAATAGAATGGTGCAATGCAAATTAAATATACCAGAATGGACTAACGCACGATGCTTGCGCAAACGGCCAGGCTCCAGTAAGGCTCGATCTACACCTTGTACATCAGTGTCCTCGAATAAAATATAATTCAATTAATATTAGTAAGTCACTACAATGTACATAATCCTTAGATTTCTTTATTTGTCTTGTTCTTTATAGTTCTGTGACCTCTTCTGAAGCTACAATTATTTTTCACAACTCGAGCTGAATATCACATGGAGTGGATCTTATCACATTCTTAAGTTACATTAAAAGATTTATTACGCAGTTAGACCGCACCATTGAGGCGTACTTCTACGGGAAAGGTATTAAAATTAATTTAATTAATCGATATTGTCAATTCGTCTTAGAAATCACGAATCAAGTAGTTAAATGTTGGTCATGACGAATTATTTTCTGAGACTCACTTGGGTGGAGCACGCTAAACTACAAACACAAGGAAGAGCAAAGCGGAATTCTCCACAACGAGTTCTTTGGGCCTTCCGGATAGGTGGATAGGTTCTCCCTCCCTCCGTTCGCTTCTCCCACGAATGCCCCTCCAAAATTGCCCATCTACAGTGAAAAAAAAAAAAACTGAAAGACGTTCTCTTGATGTGTTATTTTATTAATCTAATCCTTCTTGTGGCTCTTGTGGTGCTTCTTAGCTTTACTGTCACGATGCTTCCTGTTCTTTCGTCCTTTGTCCTTGCATGGGTATGTCCCTCCACAAGATGTCGGCTGCGTGATGACCTCCCCAGGATATGGCATTGGGTAAGGCATTGGGTATGGCATTGGCTGGGGCGAAGGCATGGGCATCGGCATGGCGGCACCGGCTCCTCCTGCACAGGGGTAGCCTCCAGCACCAGCACCACCACCACCTGTGCCAACTAATGATGATAAGGCGGTCAGCATCTGTTGAAGACACGTGTTGGGATCTTGCTGGGCTGCACATGTTTGGAAGGCAGTGCAGGCTTGATTCTGAAAGAAACAATTATAAAATAAATAAGAACAATAAAAACAGGAACCCATATGTATTATTTTCGGTACTGTACTATTTTGTAAAAAGCTCAAGACTAGACAAACAAAAAACATCTTTTTCAAGAAACGGTGTAAAACGTGGGAATAGTGTACGTCTGGAAACGCTCCAGCTGTCCAAAGAAAATTTTCACGATACTTTACTCCAAAGACTTTCGGTAGAAAATGACTATATGATTTACCCAATTTACTACCGAAAATTTTATGAAGCCTCGGCTTCTTATGTTTGCATTTATTGTTACAAGCTCCCTAAAGCCTTATTTCACATAACACATTATATAATACATTATATGGTCTATAAACATATCTATATACCTAACTTTATTTTTTTTCTTTCTTTTGTTCTGTAAATATTGCTTGTAACCACTAGCTCTTGTTAACCGCGTGCCGTGCACATTTCTTGTAAGATTTATTTATGAGACAATATATGCTTAGTCAGTGAAATAAAAATTTGAAAAAATACTTACAACAGCAGCGACAATAGGAATAGGAGACGTCCCAGGGGCTCCCCCACCAGGGGCTGCGGGTGCACCTCCAGCAGGGGGAGGGCCTCCGGCAGGGGCGGGAGTGGCAGCACCCCCAGCAGGTGGGGCAGTTGTGGGCTCGGCACCACTGCTCCCGCTTTCCGCTCCTGCAGCTTCTGTAAAGAAAATAATGAATGTAAGTAACAATGCCACTTCCACTAACGACTGACACTTTGAGAGATTTGTTTTGCGAAACGAAGTAACATCAAATCGATTAAGGAATACTGAAAATAAATTGGCTCTTCCGCAGCCCCGCACCAATTATTTAAAGAAGAGTTTGTAAAAAGTGGAGCCGGGTTGTGGGACAGCCTATCCAGTGACCTTCAGGCGGCAACATCTTTTCATGATTTTAAATTTAATCTATGTCACCACAGTCTTGAATGAGTTTTAACAGGGCATCCTTGCAAAGCAGCTTTTAGTATGTGGTTAATAGTATTTTAGGTTAGTTAAGTCAGTTAGGGATGATTTTGGTTATATTTTATCTTTCATCTCTTTAGAATCTTTGCTGAAGGATTTACCGTGTATAAATAAAGTTACCATTACCATTACACTCTGTGAAGACTATGAAGACTGTGAAGGCCCGGTGCGAGAAAAACGTTCACAAGCGAACATTTAAATGCCTTTATGTAGACATCTCTGCATAAATAGTAGAGTTCTGTGGTTTGCCCAGAGCTGATGGTAAACCTCAAGGTTGTTTTTTAGTTATCGGCCGAATGCGGTATGAGAACCGTGTAAGTTACAAGTACTTTAGTATTACATGAACTGTTATTGTAATTAGAACTATCTTCATTTATCATAAGCATCATTGCCATCATCACCGTGGTATCACAGACAGCTCACGGGCATTTACAACTAATTACCGTAAAAATTCCGTAAGTAACGACCCTCGCTACTTTCGGAATTAGCAACCTTTGAGGCTTGCTACTTTCGGGTGGGGGGTTGGGGAGGTTGTTACTGTCAGGGAGCAAAAGATGTTATATAAAGCTGGTGTAAGTGAGCTCTTTGTCCGAAAGGAAAACGGAAATTCGTATAAACAGTTGCTAAAAAATTAATGAAATTCCTCACTCCAATTTCATGTTGATGCACGAATGGACATTTCATAATGCTTTGTGGCTGTAAGCGATACCTTCCCTCGTTGTTAAGTACGGTAATTATCGTGGTCAAGCTATCGTATGTCACTTTCACTTGATTATTAATCGGGCAAATTCATATACCATTCTCCTTGGTCTCACTATTTTCAAGCGACGGAACGGGGGGGGGGGGGGGGGAGGAAGTGGGTGGGTTCGCTTCCGGTATTTATTAGCGGCCACAATTTTTTGACGTTACTTTCGGGAGAGGGGGGGGGGGGGGTTACTTTCGGATTTTTACGGTGTGAGAACAAGATCAGACGACAGTTCCGTCATCGTCATCGTCATCGTCATCACCTCCTTCAGCGCCTCCCTCTCCTTCAATAGGTTTCGCGTCTTGTTGCCTCTCGTGCTCATCCTGTTGAAAAAGAAAGGATAAGAAAAGAAAAGATACGAAAATGACTCGTGAAGCTGATGAATAATTTACAAAACCTTCTAAACAGCCTACGTCAGACGAGAGGATTTCAGCCGTTCACTTTTGTGTTCTCCCATCAAAATAGGACCCGCTCAGCGTTTTCTTTATCGCCAGAGACAATTACTCTTCTTGCCACGTTTTGCTGGAAAATCGGAGTTTATGAAGCGTTTGATAACTCGATAGAGAGGTTTAGCCGATCACGTTCTACCGACAACAGTAAACGTGAAAATTGGCAGAAAACTCGTGGTCACTTCCTATTTCTGCTTCTAGACAATGGTGGTCTTTTTTTTTTTTTTTTTTTTTTCCAATTCAGTAAAAGATGTTCTCTTCACTTTGTAACGAAAGTTCAAACGGTATATGGTTCAGAGATCTCTTGGTATGATTTATGTATAAATACACCGCACGCAGGCTGAGGATAATTGAAAACAACCTAACGAGAAAATTAAAGAAAAACACTTAAACTGTTTTCTCGTGTGTTCGCAGATCTTTTGCTGGCCTTTAGAAGGCAAATTTGCTTAAGCTAAAACAGTTTTAACTGTTCGGGTGCGTTAGCTGGAAACTATTAAGTCGCAGAAAGTTTTTGAAAACGAAATCTCCTTTCCCAATACACGAGCTGTCGTTGGCATATCGAAAATAATAACCGACCTTACTTTGCATATTTATCGCAATATTTCCCTCTCCGAAAACGAAAGGAATTAGTTTTCCAGTGTCGGAAAGTTTAGCTGACATTTTACCGTAGAAAGCTTAAGATTTTCTCGGTTTAAAACTAAACCCGAATTTATGAGGCGATCGAGGCCTTTCGAGCAGATTTCCATCGAAATGAAACTTTTGTTACCACTGGAAATTGATGTTATCGCAAATTGAAGCAGTTTCCTTGACAAACGCTAACTAATTCTAAGCTTATCGGCCCGTGGTTTTTAAATGGCGTTTTAATAACAAGCTCAAGTGGGAAGTGTATTGGGTGTTGTGTGGAACGTCTGGGTTGGAAATGGTCGCCAAATGGTACGGATTAAAGAAGTTGTTGTGACCGAACGAACTTTAAAGTATAGTTTATAAACTCAAATCAGCGCCTAACGTGTTAAATCAGTATAAAGAAAAACTAAGTGATCTTGATTGAAACGCGTCCAATAAAAAATTAATAACTAGTGGCTATTTTGATAAAAGAATCAGTTCTTGCGACTGCTAAATACAACTAACAGGAAGTTAGAAAAGCGCTCTGGCTTTGTTTTCGCCATTCTCGAGTCAAAAAGTTCGTTTAGGTCTAAAAGATTCTATACTTCCTTATGCTTTTTCCTCCGATGAAATCAATAGTTTCAGATATTGATTTCTTTTGTGTTATTGACCAAATTAAGATGAGATATTTAAATAAAGTTGCCTAAAGAAAACAAATGAAACAGTTTTATTTCTGAGCCAAACAAACATACGAAACAAAGACTTCTCGAAGTGGATGACTCTATTAAACTTTTCTCCTTCGCCAAGTTACAAAACTCGCTAAAGAACATATTGAAGACGACTTTCGCAAATTTGGGTTTTGACCAAAATGAATGCACAGGGTTAATAGACAAAACAAATGTAATGCTTTCGCGGTTTTAGGTCATTACTAGACTAATCAGGGGTCGTAATTTTTGAAAACATTTGGCGTGTTTTAAAAAAACACCGCGCAGACAAATATGCGAAACCATCTCAAACGTTAGAAAATTAAATTTTTTCAGACAAAAGCATCATATGCCAGTTACAAGTGAAAAAATGTTACTGTATCTACTGTATCAGTCTTACCTCGTAGGTTGGCCAAGAGTGACCAACAAAGAGCAAAGCGGACAGGATAAGGAGGACGAAAACTGGCTTGAACTCCATGATGATTTTCAAGTTGGCTGCCTGCTACACGAGTCACCTTGTGTGAGGCCAAGTGTCGACCACAACTGTTTAAGATTTCACACCATGCTTCCCGTATGAAATATATATGTCATCCAACTGGTAGATGGACGAAATGAAAGTGGTGCAATGGCGGATGACAAGCGAGTTCTGCAGGTGGAAGTATACAGTCTAGACGGGTGGCTCGCGTCATTTGAAAGTTTATCTTTGTTCTATGCCTTGGACGCTGTCCTGCTTGGCCGTATTCACAAATTAGGTGGAAAAATAGATTTGTGACACTTCCGTTTTTGGTTTTAATTAATTTGAAGAGATTTGGAAGTGGGCCCGGGGGTAATCCATACATAGCCGACTGTGGCGACAAAGGGTATGGTTTGAAGAAGGCTCTTCCTAAAGGCCGGGACAGGGAAAGATTTGGACTATTTTAGTCTGAAATGAAATGTGTTTTGTCTACTGGTGCGAAGCAGGGTACACGGTTTGACTGTCATTTAGTCTGAACAGGTTACGTTTTTCATCTCGTTTAAGTATTTTGTCCCATTTTCTCTATGAAACAGAGAGGACAAATAGCTGGTCTATTCTAAACAAATCGATTTTGACCTGTTGTGGTCTGAATAAGAGAGAGTTTTTCTAGTTTTCTTAAAAAGGGTCTGTCACCTTCAATAGTTATTTAAAGAACTGAATTAAGAGCTTCAAGACGTATTGGAATCAAAGGCCTATTTGATCTGATGCTTTAGAAAGCTTCAAGGAACCGCCGGAACTTTATTACCTAAATCACTGAGCTGTTGTTGGTCTTACAATAAATGCTAGTTGACCTTTTCTCGCACCGTTTAACGACATATTTGCCCCTTCAAAAACGAAAGGAATTTTAGTTTTCCATCGGCTTCAAAAGTGGAGCTACCATTTTGCAGAAGGAAAATTTAGATATGATTTTCCTTGCAACTAAATTCGACTTTCTGAGGCGGTTAATGCCCTCAGAACATATATCCACCGAAATGAACCATTGGATATCCCCGAGTTTCGCTTAAATTAGCCTGTTCCAGACATTAAAGATAGTGAGGGGTGAGTGAGGGGGGGGGGGGGGGGGACATTTTTGCCACTTCGAAAACGAAAGGAATTTTAGTTTTCCATCGGCTTCAAAAGTGTGAGCTACCATTTTACAGAAGCTAAGGAAACTTTAGATGTGATTTTACTTGCAACTAAATCCGATTTTCTTAGGCGGTTAACGATGCCTTCAGAACATATCATCGAAATAAACAGTTGGATGTCCCTGAATTTCGCGGCGAAGAAATTTGCGAGATACACGAATGATAATTAGATGCGGAGAGTGCTTTTATTTGTAAAGGATAAGTGAAGCGTGAGAACCTAATTACGCGAAACTGGTATATGGACGCCTCTAGTGTGATAAGAGTGTGACTGAGACTTGAGAGGCATTAGACATTAAAGGGGAAGTATCATGGGGTTTTTGACCTCTTTTGTTAAAAATGGTGAAATAAGACCTTCACTTTGCTACAAAATAATTCTAGAACAACGAGAGGAGAGAAATCAACTCGTGCTCTGTTCTGAAAAAACATTAGCCTTACATTTTTCAAGTTTCAATCCACACTGGCCTACTCTGTCTCTGGCCAGAGGCACTAATCGACAGTTTTATTGCACTGGGGTGATAATTTATAACAAAACTAGACAATATTTTTTTTGTTTCTGTTCTCAGACAAACATTTCTGGGTTTTGAAATGACATCAAATTTTCGTGATACTTCGAATGGCTAATCACTGCATTTACTGCCTAAAATCATCTCAGGGAACGGAATGTTATTACCCAAATTTACTAGCTGTTGTTAGTTTTACAACGAAAAGCTAGTTGACCTTTTCTCGCACTTTTTAACTAAATTTTTGCCACTTCGAAAACGAAAGGAATTTTAGTTTTCCATCGGCTACAAAAATGTGAGCTACCATTTTGCAGAAGGAAACTTTAAATTTTTTTTGCAACTAAGACCCCGTTTATATGGAGAAACGTTGTCCCGGGTAGAAGGGTCACTCGCCTACCAGAGCTACCTTGGGCAAGCCCACCTTCCCACATCTCCTTACAAAACTTGGCGAACCGTTTACATGAGTGACAAAAGTTGGCTCGGCTGGAAGGGTGACCCGCCTAGCCGGGTCACCCTTTTTCGATGGTAGGGTCACCCTCCTAGCCGGGCCAACATTTCTCCATATAAACACTTTGGCTCGCCTAGCCGGGTCAACTCCGTCAACTCCGTCGAAGAAAACTGCAAGGTGCACGAATGATAAGATGCAAAGAGTGCTTTTAATTGTAAAGGATAAGTGAAGCGTGAGAACATAATTACGCGGAACTGGTATATGGACGCCTCTAGTGTGACAAGAGTGTAAATGAGACTTGAGAGGCATTAGACATTAGGCAGACGAATGGCGAATCGCTGCATTTACTGTGGCAAATCATTTTAGGGAACAAAATTTTATTACCCAAATTTACTAGCTGTTGTTGGTTATACACCGAAATTGCTAGCTGACCTTTTCTCGCACTTTTTAACGACATTTTTGCCACTTCGAAAACAAAAGGAATTTCAGTTTTTCATCGGCTACAAAAATTTGAGGTACCATTTTGCAGAAGGAAACTTTAGATTTTTCTTGACACTGAATCCGAATTTCTGAGGCGGGTTATGCCTTCAGAAGATATCCACCGAAATGAACCGTTGGACATCCCTGAGTTTCACTTAAATTAGCCTGTTCTGGGCATTAAGATAGTGAGGGGGAGGGGGGGGGGGCGAAGACAATTGCGAGGTACATGATTGATAATTAGACGCGGAGAGTGCTTTTATTTCTAAAAGATAAGCGAAGCGTGAGAACCTAATTACGCGGAACTGGTATATGGACCCCTCTAGTGTGACAAGAGTGTGAATGAGACTTGAGAGGCATTAGACAAAGGCAGACGAATGGCCAATCACTGCATTTACTGTAAAACACTTCGGTGAAGTTGGGTTAAATAATAAAGATACCGCACCAAATATCATTAATTTCTCTATCTGAGCAAGATTTCCTAGAGTCTCTATAATTTCCCTCTTTTTTTTATTAACGTCGTTGTCGATCAATTCAAGAGAGGATTAAGTAAAACAAAATTCATCCTTCATCCAATCTTGTTGTCTATAATATGTTTCTCCCGAGGGGAACCCCCATATAAAAGTGACGGGGGTGATCATCGTACATTTTAGGGGTTAAAATTCGTGGTTTGGTATCCCTTAGAGTGCTAAAATCTAAAATGACTTCCGTCAAAGGTATGTTGGTACCTTTTAGAATATTGAGCCTTGGAAAAAAAATGATAAAAAGTAAATGTCAGTCAACTGCTTTGGTACCTCTTAGGAGTAAAAATTGTTCGGACCATGCCAACCGAATTCTGGTACCTTTTAGGGGTTCTTTTCAATAGTTTCAACGATCATCATATCACCGTCACTTTAATATGGGAGTCTCTCTCCCTCCCCCCCCCCCCCCGCCCCCATGTTTCTTCCGTCGCCTCTGGCTATTTTGAATGCCTGCACATCGACCAAACTCCCAACTTACCTGTAATGATATCTTGTGTTCCTTGAGAATGAATAAGGCAAAACTTTTTTTCAAACTGTCTTTCGATTGTTTTCAACAAGCTGTTGAGAGTGAATACAACTGAATATCATGAGTGAAGTGTCTTAAGCGGTGCAGGGCTCTGTGTCCGATTTTGGCGACGAATTATCATTTGGTAATAAACGTTAAACGAATTTCTCTCTCAGAGTAAATGCACTAGTTTTGCATTTCGCCGTATTCCGTGGTAATTGGTCAAAGAACATCTGCCCTGAGAGAAAATTGCGGTCGTTTCAAACGTGGCGGTCGTGCTAGTGACGTGGTAATTTGTGTCGACTTTAGCACGACTGAAGCGCGACTTGGTTTCAGACGTCGTATTTAATTTAATCAAACTTTGGAAAGAACGTAACTGACAAACTGCAAGCGGTTGTACGAATGAATTCAACGGAATCATCCATACTCAATATCTACACGACGCGCGTCAATGGTCACCTTATTCGCTGAGGACTGGTAATATTTAAAAATAACTTGAGAAATATTTTCAGCAGAGTAACCTTGGCTCCAAACAAAGATTAACGCACTTAAGGGATCTTCACTATCCCGTGACGAATTCTTGGCTGTTCTCATTTCAAAGTAAGTTCTGTTTGGTTTGAAATAATATTGTCTGCTTGGGCGAACAGGTTTCCCAATGCATTTACTTCCACGCAGCAAATTAAGACATAGGAACGAATTGAAGACGTCTGCGCTAGAAGAGATAGAAGAAAGCTTGACCTCACTGTTGAAAATCATTCCGGCACACAAGCCTATCATTTACGCGTTACCAAACTAAAGTTTAGTTGCAAGACTTGGCATAACTACTTTAATTAATGTCGTCATGTCAAGGCGGTATACCGAAAATGCCAACATCCACCACTTTTAACTTCTGGGAGAACAATTTGTGCAAGATGTGGAGGATCTGACAATATCTGAATTGAGGTAGTCCAGCAATGAGGCTAGTGTCTGAATTTCTTGTGTTTGTTTTGTTAGTGTTTTTCATGTTCATGAATTTTAGACACCCATCCTTTAAGTTTTAATAGATGCAGTCTGAAGCCTTTTGTTGACAATAATCAGTCGATTCGAGCGCTGACGTTTGGAACGAGGCTCAGGGGTATAAAACAAGCGAAATAATATTCGAGACTCATGCAGAGATTAATAACTCATTTCTTTTGTTTTATTCCCCTACGCCTCTTAGCCAAGATAGAATGTTCGTATATCGAAATTGGTCTATTAACTTAGCAACTGTTGATCAAACTAAACAATCGTTTCCACTCCTTCCGAAGCAGCACCACAGTTTGTATAGAAACTAACCCCCTTAGGATGTAAAGTCCCAGAGGCACACCCAACTCAAAACTTCAAAGAGTTAACTGTATCCGCTGCAAGTAGCCAGCGCGTTGGACAATTAAGGATATAGGCGCTATATATATAGAAACAATCATTTTCATTGCTAGCCCCCCACCCGCTGGGTTGGATTCCAGACGTTTAAGTTTAAGGTGTCTGAACACAGTTTTCACTGGTTTCAGTTAGTGACATTATTAAGCGCGCGCTAGGGTTGTGGTACGCAAATACAGCGGTCGATAAAGTGATCCCTCGAAATGGATAATAAAGTTAAGTTTTGTTCTTAAAAAACTAAGTTTCTCGTTTCTGAACTCTTTTTCTTTTCTTTCGGAGCAAAAAAGTCATTCACGAAGACCTTTTGCGTGCTTTTCATCTTTGCCGTGAAACCCAATTAAAGCCGCGCATGCGCATTTGACCAAAAATTTGTGACTGGTTTTTTTCGTGGAAATGAACTGTTTTCTAAAAAAACCGTTCATTAGAATTTCTTGACATTTGGCATGAAAATAGTTCCCTAAAAGCGTAACTCGCCTACATAGAGAAACCTAAATCTAACAGAGGGTATCTTCACAAAACATTAAAATGCAAAATCAATATTTATTCTCGGTTTTCACTGTCACGCCATTGCAAAAAAAAATCGAAACCATTCCATGAATGAAGTCAAGAAATTGACATGGTATAGAGGATAAATAAATAAGGCATCTGTCCAAGTGTAAGGTCTGTGCGGCATTCCGTACTCGAGTTATTTGACAAAATGTTCCACACAAATTTATAGAGCTTAGTATGGAGACGCCATGTTTGTGTCCCTCTGAGGGGCACAAACATGGCGGCCGGAAATAGGAAAAAACATCTGGAGTTCACTTTTGCCAGAAAAGATGTTTGTTTGCCCTTGTGAACTTTTGAATGTTTAGATTAATATTTCTCCCCAAACTTAAATTGTTTAGAATGCTGAAAATCACCCGAAGAGTCATTTTTATGATACGGAAAAGCTCTGTCACGGCCGTCCTCCTGATGTCACGCACGATGGAAACTCGGAAATTGAAACTGTTCTATTTTCAAAAGGAAGCACGACATCGAGCTAAGAAATTGTGAACAGACATATTTTTAAGTAATCTTTCCTTGGATGAAGGTAAAAATTTTGTAGGGCTCCCTGTTTTGAATTCTAGAATTTGGTGACGTCACGTGAAAACCAAGAATAGGAAATCTCTCTGTTAAAATTACATAAAAGTAGTGCAACTGTGTCAGTGTTTTGTGAGTTTTTCTGGATACAAAAAATGGAAAAGATCTAATGAGTGCATTTTCTAAAAATAAAGGAAACCTACTATTTATGGACGTTTAATAGTCCGCTGCGTTGCCATGGAAACAGTACTTAGCTCAACAAGACGTACCAAAATACATTCCCTCTCAGTTAGTCTTACACCATGCCGATTTTGGGCGTCCAGAAGTATATAGTTTCCAAATAACGTCTTCTAACACCTGTACACTAGAAAACTGTATTTATAATCACAAAAGCCAGTTCAACATGTCGGTTTTAACGGGCATTTTTCCGTTCTGTATTGCATGACCGTGAAGTAAATGCATACAAATGAACATCACTATTCATTAGTACCTTTCACTTGGTGATGCGTTGCTAGCAGCTTTGCTTATCTCAACGTTTTGCTGGGGGGTGCAATAACAGATTTTTCACCAAGTTTTAGTTTTGGACTTTTAAAGATTTACGTTATCACAGAGGTTTTTCGCATTCGGCAGCGTAATTGCCAATTAATTGTTTTGCACTTTGGATCAAACTAACAGACGATAGAAATGTCTGCATTATAATTACTTTTACACAAATTTAATTCGCGCGCGTTTCTTACTGCAGAGTTCATGCACCGCAAGAAACTCGAACATTCCTTGTGATTAAACTTTTGAGTGTGTGTATGAATCTCAGTGTGACCGCTTTAATGAAAATTGTTGAGCAGTTTGCCTTAGTTTTCAAATAATCAGTTTTGCTTTAGATACAGCTTTTAGCTGGGTGTGCGTGACTAGCGTGTAAAAACTAAACAAAACAACTGAATAGGAAAAACAGTTTGCGGTTCTTTACTGACCAATTTTTAAACAAAGAAACAAATCAAACAAAGGTAATAGCTTTTCTGGTAAGAAGATGACGTGTAGTGTATCTCTCACGCTGGTTTTCGTGTTCCTGGCCTTACTTGATGAATTCAAAACTTTTGAAAGGTTATCAATGGGTACTTTCATAGGTCCAAATTGACCTTGCTGGCTCTTACAATAGGCGACTGGAGCGCGCCAGAATAAATTTTACAACAAAAGTCTCCATTGAATAGTGTGCACGTTCTTACACTCTTTTCGCCAAATTCGTAGATCAAGGAAAGACCAAGTTCACAGAATTTATATCGCCGTAATTCGATTGGGTAATTCGATTTTTCAACAGAGCATTAGCCCGCTTGGAAATTGTTACAGGTAAGTAGCTTGATTCCCAGTAAAGTTTTAAGATGCCCATTTCATGTGCGGCTATAAATGAATTTGCGGCCACGTCCTATTTTGACGCTCACATAAAACCAAGGTGAAATATGTCATGGCAGAAACAGAGATCCTTACTTGTTTGCCTTTGGTCGTCAAATTTGCATTTCACAAAATATGAATGATGTTTCGCACTTAAATTTTGATTCGTGTCTATCAAGACCGTCGGGCTGTCCTCACTCATTACACTGTAATTCCACTAACTGGCTGTTCAACTATTTTGATACGAGCTCATAACAAACAAGCCACGCCAAAACGGACGTAGTTTGGCGTGAAAAGGCTCTGAACCAGGCTGCACATCCCCACAATTTTCCAAGGATTCCCAGGCATCAAATCCCAGTTATTTCTCCCCTTCTTCCATCTGTTATGTTTCACACAGTGTCGCTCCACCAGCCGTCGAGAGTATTTCACATACCCTTCGTCGATAAATTTCACTTTTCAATTCTTAACTTGATGATTTTTGGCTGAAAAAAATCGTTCCAAAACACAATCTCCGGTGCTTACCAGACCTATTGTCTAGAGGCGAGTCAATAGCTCCCTTGTTCCTCGCAAGGGCGCCGACTAATGCATGTTCTTTTTCCGCCCTTCGAACTAGGAGGTCCTTTAACTTTTGTCTGCTATTGAAAATAGAAGTGAAGCCCCACGGCGATTGTAGCCAGTCAAATAATATACTTTCGAAACTTTAATGGGGCACGAGTCGGTCTTCTTGCAGTTTTGATGTGTGCAACATGTAAACTTTTGTTGAGAACCTTCATTCAAGTGTATCGCGCCAAAAATTTGCTCGTTTTTCTTGTTAATTTAAAAGGGGCTATAATGCACCCTTCTAGTAAGTTTCACAAATTATCTACTTTTGTTGAGAACCTTCATTCAAGTGTATCGCGCCAAAAATTTGCTCGTTTTTCTTGTTAATTTAAAAGGGGCTATAATGCACCCTTCTAGTAAGTTTCACAAATTATCTACTTTTGTTGAGAACATTCATTCAAGTGTATCGCACTGAAAATTCGCTCGTTTTTCTTGTTAATCTAAAAGGGGCTATAATGCACCCTTCTGACAAGTTTGATAAATTATCTACTTTTGTTGAAAACATTCATTCAAGTGTATCGCACTGAAAATTCACTCTAGGCTTGTATCAGTTAATGTTCTTCTCATTCTTCTTCTCAATATAAAAGGGACTATTATGCGCCCTTCTAGGAAGTTTGATAAATTATCTACAAGTTGAAGCCGCCTGTTGAAAATATCCGCCCAACCGAATGTCATTGTCGTTCACATTTGGTCGCTTCATGGTTTCTTTAAGCGGACCACACCTTTGTTATAACCATAGAATAGTAAATAAGGGTGCTTGATTTACATTTTAATGGAAGCGCTATTTAAAGACACCCGCCCTAAAAGTTGTAATATATGCAGTCTGGGTCACTATGTTAAAACAATCCCCCGAGCGTGAAGAACGTACTGAATATTTTATGCACCCTTTTTCTTGTATGTCCAAAACCAATGCTATTGTATTTAGCGTCTCATGGAGTTACGCGATATGTACAATTATGCTGAAGCTTAAGACACTCGTTAAAAATATTCACCCTATTCATATCGTTATAATATCGTCTCTCGGAAACAGAAATTTAAAGTGTTGAACAACTTTAGTTTTTTTCTTTTTGTTATCAAATTTCTCTGTATTATATGTTAGGCTGAGAGAAAAAGCACAGTTTTATTGCAGAAAAGCTGGAGATGGTCTCTATTTGTTACCTAAACAAACGAAATAACGTATATCACAAAATATCTGTTGTGTACAGATGACAATATTGAGTGCACCATGACAATCATTGGGCAGTGTAACAATGTGTTGAGTGATAACAGACGATAGTCATCCAATTTGACATCCATCACTCAATTTTTTCGGACGAGATAAACAAGGAAAGGAAGTCGCATTCTCAGGTTCTGCTCTAATCACAGTATCATAACATCAACTAAGCTAGTCAGCAATCAAGCCATGAAAATCCTTGGCTGCGTTTTGTTTTCCTCGGGTAATGGCTCGTTTGTTTTAGAGTTAATCGAAGGGTTATGAAACAAATAAACCCTTTTCTGGCTTGCTGGTTTATCGGATGATAATGCCGTCGGTTGAAAGATTGTTTTCAAAATTTCACAGTTCAACTGTTCATTTTTTGGACAATCTTTCAGCTGGGCATTATCCTCCGATAAACAAGCCGTCTAAATGGGTTTATTTATACTACATAACCCTTCCACACTCAGTTGAAGAGTGTATCCATATTTACCTTCACCTATTTTCCCATTGTAGGACAGCTTACTCTACGAAGAGAGAAGTTCAAGATGGCGTCTTCTCGTAATGATGCTGAATTAATAGCGTTTACGAACGCTGTTGTGGAAGAGGAGTATAGAATTGCGTTCTCTTCGAACGACCCCGGAGGTTCTAACTTTTGCAGCACGGGACAACAAAATGGCAATGATAGCCACATCGTATTGCAAAACGTTTACTACACACCTACAAAGGAACAGACACTGCTCGTTAAATTAACTAGGCAGGCAGAAATCCCAAAAAGTAACCTATTGTTCGGAAAGCCAACCATGATTCCAAGAGTGACCCCTGTGAGTGACATGTGCTCGACTCAATATCTTCAAGATAGCGAGTCAGCTAGCAGTTATTATAAGCTGCAAGAATCAAATGATTTCGAGCTTTCCGGCAATTTTAACTCGCGATCGTGTACTGAAGTTCTACGTTCTGGGAGGCCGAACACTACTCCAAATACTCATAGTATAAGTGTGTTTTCAAGCTTGCAAGGTGAAGTCAACTCTGGAATACGCAAGCTTCGTTACAAACAGGCAACAACTGCACACTCGAAATTGCCTCGACACTTCTTGCTACACCCCGATTTCGAGAAGCAAATAGGTGGAACGTTTCTCTGAAGGAACATTGACGGTTATGAAGAGGAATTCCCGGTTGTCGATCGTAACATTACACAGGTTTCGCAATTTGATTCTCATTCCCACTTCACCGTTCGCCCAGAAAGACGTGGAGGTCCTTTTTTATGTTATAAATCCTCTCCTAATACCCCGGGACATACCGTACATCATTTCTTGAAAACTAAGGCCACTTCGCAAACATTGCAACCGCATCCCACCTTTCAAAGCAAGGCTGGTCATCCTGATCTTCTTAACTGAAGTGTCAGAGACCCGTTTGTACCAAGATTTTAACCATTTTCACAACAAAGAACCTATCATTAACAACAGCTTCAGCCACAATCCAAATATCAATGAACCACATTTTGCTTCCTTTCAGCACGCTGTCAACCATTTCGGAAGCAAAGCGGGGAAAATTTTGGTCATCTCTGATGAAGGATTGGTCAAGAGCGCTTTGATTACAATGGAACACAGCATATCTTCACAAAGGAAAGAAGGTAGCATGTCATTCTGGAGAGGCATTGATGATTCTACTCAGACAGCATTCCGCGATACTGATCTGGAAAACCACACGAGGCTCACTCATCATGATCAGAATATCCCCATTAACACAGCAACGTGCGCGTCCAATTCCACATCCAACACACTTTTCACAAGAGAATTCCCCGTATCGTTCTTCGCAGATAACCGAAATAAGGAGACTATCAAGAAGCAGAGGGAGACAATAGATCCATCGTTGACCATGCTAACGTCAAATGTAACTAAAATCCTAAGAGACTGTTCTTCAAGAGGTTGCTTCTCACAGCTGGTGCTAACCAGTAGACCAAATAAAACGTCCAAAACTAAAGAAATTCTTGAGAATGGTCCTGAAAGTGTGCTACACGAACACGCTGTTGCTAAAGACTACACCTTTAGGGTACCACTTTATAAGAAAGATAAGGTTGATGTCGATTTGACAACTCTGAACAATCGGAAAATGCAGGACAAGTCCTTCGAAAACACCCGGCTCCATGTCCAAACCCGCATCAAGCACAGTTTTAATATAGGCAGACAGCGTGAACCCAATGGCTTTCAAATGCAGCTTTATAGGATGCTCGAAGATGTTTGTTAAAAAGTCTAGTTTGATTTGTCATGAAAAGTTTCCCATGGGGGAAAGGCCGTATAGTTGTCCTTGGAAGTGGTGCAGAAAGAAATTTAGACGTTGTGATGATAGAAAGCGGCACTATCGATGTCATACGGGAGAAAAACCTTACAAATGTCCACGCTGCGGCAGACCTTTCTCTCGATCAGATCATCTAAGGAGTCACCTCCAAAAAATACATCATTTGACCTTTGATGAATGGCGTGATATGCAACGTTTGCAAAAGATCAGTTGAGGCAGTTGATTCTCTAAGCCTCCATAGTTTTGCTGCAATGCTTCTACATAACCTAATCAAGCATATAGACTATGAGAACCGAACAAAAGAGGTATGTTGAACTAAATTTTCCCAACTCGTACAGTGTGACATATTATGGATAGCAATCAGATGAATTTTCCCGTTGATAGTGGGGCTTAAAGTGTGTTAAGTGTGGACAGAGAGTCATTGACAAGACTGCTACCTCGTGATAACACAGCAGGAAACCCACAGGACCAGTTCCTAGCCCGATTCGAAAGGAGCGACAACGGTTGATTCAGAAGAACAAGGATCGGAAACTCCGCCTTCACGACATCATAGGAGTCAGTAGTTTGAACTTCAATTAATCCATACGTAGTCCATGCATGACATTATAAATCGAAACGTTCTGGAGGTATGAGCATGGATGGTCTTTAATTTCTGTTATTTGAACAGTTCTAAGAGTTTAATCTTTCAGTAATCTGAGTGTGTGACTGATGAAACATGCTTGTGTTTCTGAACTGTCGAAGAAACCGCTTCAATGAAACACATTCGGCCAAAAAGCATAGCCGGGGATATTGCCAAGGCTGTATATCTATATACTTTAAGAAAAACGTGATGAGAAGCATCATTGTATTTTTTTGCGAGTTTATTGGCTAGTCTACAGATTGAACGTAGATCGGTTACTATTTAATACGATCAACCTCGAAGACCAGGGGCCGACCAACTTTTGTTGCTCCATTTCGCCCGACCCCCTATTGACTGCCCTTTGGTCTCCGAGGATCGATGTGTTAAGACGAACCGTTTTTGGTTACTTAATTTTTACCGTTAACTGAAAAGATAGGTTACGGTGTCCGCTGAATTATCATCAGACAACAAGCACAATAACTGAAGAAGTCTTAAGACTTCTGCGCAGAGAATTGAAACAACGTATATTGTAAATTCTATACCTGAAAAGGCTGGTCTAGCCAGCAAAAATAAAAATAATAAGAGAATTATATGGTACAACAAAACAATATCCGTTTTTGAATCAGCTCTTCAGACTCAGATGTTTTCTTTTTCATTTTTTTTTAACATTTTAATTTATCATTTCTCTTTACTTTAGATCCAGTAGACCTGCATCTTTCAAAAGCTCCATTTTTACTGGACCCTTATAACCTGGTGCTGCGTGGTGTTTTCTAGGGCTGGGGACATTGTTCTGTTCTTCATTCTTTTGTCCTCTCTACTAACCACGTAAGACTTTGCAATAGGATCATCATTCAAGGCTGTCTCCTGGTCTTTAAATAATTGGGGCCTGAGGTTTCCGTCTTAATATCGCTCCCCTTAATCAATTAAAACTCGCTTGAAACTTAACCACATGCTTACCTAGTCACAATATGCCAAGAAAGATGATGTGCGCAGTGGTGAAAGCACTCGCCTCCCACCAATGTGGCCCGGGTTCGAATCCCGGTCTCGGCGTCATATGTGGGTTGAGTTTGTTGTTGGTTCTCGTCTTTGCTCCGAGAGGTTTTTCTCCGGATACTCCGGTTTTCCCCTCTCCTCAAATACCAACACTTCTAAATTCCAATTCGATCTGGAAAGTGTCCCCAATTAGTGCTCCGCACTAAATATATTGACACTTAAATAAAGTGATTTTGTTATTTCTTTTATTTTCAATTTGGGCACCATCTTTGTCGTGGACAAGCCGTGTCGCTGGAATGTCATGACAAACGCACGGTCAAACGAGTACGAGGTACGAGTACTAAGATGTGCCTGACGGGGGGAATCCACGTGAAACCTTTGGCTCACTACAAATTGCACACATCCCCTCCCAGAGAAGTGCAGTTTTGTACCAGCCAGCCGTGCACGTTGTAACAAGGAACGTCTCTCGGTAGTACAAAACTGAAATTATGATCAAATAAAATCCCTAATGTAACTTTGTGTTCATGATATTTGACATTATTTTCCCTCTTTGATGTTTACTTTCGCCAAGTTTTCAGAACAAAAGCTTGATATTTTTCACATGGTTTTTTTCCCTTGAAAAAGGGGAGAGCGGCACTGAAACAATAACGTCATTGTAGACCCCATTGTAAGCAAAAGAGTGGAAAATATTCATCTTGGCAACTTGACAATTCCAGGTAATTCCCCTGACATATTTCCCTCAACTTCCTTCCTTGGGCGCTCTGCGGACCTATGTTCTCCCCAGTCCTTCACCAATTTCTAATTCTGCGCGGTTACACAGCATGTTCTCTTGGTGAAGGAAGAGAGATCGCAGAATGGTAAGTGCTTTTCCATGACGAGAAAAGCGTTTTTCCTATTTCCACGAGCTAGTTTACCTTGCGTGGAATCTGGTCTGTACTTAGTTAAATTTTACCACTAAAAGTCTAGTGTTGTATCCTGCAATGTGAAGATACAAAGTTGCATTGCAATATTACAAAGTTAACTTCCGGCGCCTTGCAGGCCCCAGTTGTTCAAAGGCCGGATAAGTTTATCCGATGGATAAGGCACTATTAGGGTCTAAAATATACTTCACGTTAAACGTTGTACAAGGTTTTTGAACACTCCCAAACTTAACTGTGGTTAGAGTGTGCATATTCGCTTGTACAAGAGGAAATACTGAAATCTTTGCAGAGATTGAAACTGTCGGATAGTGACTTATCCACTAGATAAAGTTATCCGGCCTTTGAACGACTGGACCCAGGTTTACAAGCGGGCAATGCGTCGATCAATTCGAATCTTCAACATACCCTGGATTTGAACGCCAAAGAGCCGTCCAAATGCCGTACCTTAAGTACTCCAAAACCTCTCCTCGCGGAAAAATCTTCAGCTTCATTCAATTTTAATCACGTTCAGCATTGCTGACAGGGATACTATTTACACCTTCAAAAGCTATTTTGAAGCCGTTTTGAAATGAGCCATCGAAATCCTTTCCCCCCAAAGTTCTCTACTTCCAAGCACTACACCATTTTTGAGTTCCTCTGATCTCATTATGAAAGCAAGGCTAAGTGGAAAGTTTTTATCATGAAAATTTGTTTGCAGTCGTATACAAAAAACTAATTTTCATATGGAAAGCTTTGCTCTTAGCCTCGCTTTCATAATGAGATTCACAGCAACTTGGAAATGGCCTATTCAATTGACCAAATGAAAGATCTGGTTCAAATTTCCAACCTCAATCCAATCCACCATACAGGAAAAGTTGGCAACTGGTCCTTTACCCATAATTCGTAGCATACATAAATCTAAAAATCACTGCTCATAAAAATGCACAATTGAAAAAGTTGTAAAAAATTTAAACGTAGCATACACAATGACCAAATTTCTATTTGCTTATTTGCTGTTAGGTTTGCAAGGAAAGGCCTTGGGGGGTGGGGGGTGTTTGAAGGTTCCTGTTGATTGTTGATTTAAAAAAATAGCAGGGCCCAGTTGTTCAAAGCCTGATTAAACAAATCCTGGATTAACGTGAAGTTTGATTCAAGTTTAATTGCTGGCGAGCGTTAGCGAGACAGCACACTATTCTTGTCAATAGGGGAAAAAATCCAAAATTTTGTCGGATGTAAGACTCGAAGCTTGCACAGTAGAGCATTATCTGGGATGGTTGAGACGACAATCATGCGCAAATCACATGGCTGACATATAATCCGGGATACACACCTCACTTTGCACTAAGAATCGCACGCTGTCAGACGCTTTCGGTTACGAGGTGCAGTTGACATTTGCTTTTTTATCATTCATCAAGGTCACGAACGGAAAGATATCACTTTCCACGGGATTCATCATTGATCCGTTTCTTGACCTTGATGAATATTCACAAGCAAATGAAGACATCTAAATGAAGACATCCAGCAAATAAAAATATTTAGAAATACTTACCTATTTGTTTTATGGCAAAGTCAACTGCGCCTCGAAACCGTCTGTGCGTAAGATCGTGGTAAAATTTTCCTGTGGAAAGTGATCTCAATTCTCAAGCGGTGGATCTATAAAAGCAGCCAAACACAAATTGATCTCTTTCCGTTCGTGACCTTGATGAGTGATTACAGAAGCAAATAAAGACAGCAAATAGAAAAAATACCGTGGAGGCTAATAATTCAAAATCTGCGAACCACTTAACTGTGAAATCAAAGGACTTGTTGTACTTTCACACGAGTTCTTCGCCCGTGGAGCCCAATCATTCAAAATCTGTGGAGTTTGTGCAGGATAATTCGACCGTTGAGTCATGCTCTTTCGGTCCGTAAGTGTGTCCGTTGAGGCAAAAGAATTGAAAACATGTCGATTGCTTGTCGAAGCGAACTGTGCAACTGTGAAATCAGATGATTGCTTCACTCTGAAATCAAACGACTCGTGGCACTTTCACTCGAGTTCTTTGCTCGTGGAGGCAAATAATTCAAAATCTGTGCCGTTTGAGGCAGCTGATCCGTTCACTTCACCAACACCCCCATCCCACAAAAAAGAAGCGTTTTCAACATTTCTTCCCCAATGTGGGTTATACCAATCACTAAACCTGCCATGACCCATTTTCAAAACCAATACTTGCTGTAGTCATGATTTTTACAACTCATCCAACTGAAACCTACTCTCCCTACCCTCAAAGTCGACCCCCTTTTCCAAACCCATTTACTGTTTAATTAAATCCCCACAACTTTATCCCCCTTCGCCAGCACCCACTTTCATATTGAAATCACTAGTTACTAATCAATAAGCATTTACCCAAGAGATTTTTCCTGTTCAGTTTTGATTTAGACCTTACCTTTAGCTTTAAAGCAGCTGTTAAATACATTTTTAACGAGCGAGATGAAAACCTCGGTCAACTTTTAATCAAGGAGTAATGTTAACCGTGCCCAGGTTTGCAAATTGTTCTGATCCGTAACACACATTATCTACCCAAGGAGGTTGGAATGGAGTGTCTCTTGTGTATTTCAAATTCTGTAACTACTCCATACCTACAGTAGCTGCCATGAGTTATAAAACAGAACTTGATTCTGTTGTTCTGAATTTTTGTTTATGAAATTTGGCATTTAAACCATGTCGGCATTAGTTTAATCCATCAAACACACCACATGCTGTGTTTACACTTAAGTATTTTGCCATAATATCAGAGTTTATTTACCTAACAGACAGTAGGTAGAATTAGCCTGAGAATACAGCCACCTCCCTTCTATACTGACCACTATAAGCATTCTTGTTGTCTTATTGCTCATTGTCTCGCTAACACCCCTTGCAGTTGGGAGGTGGTCCTTTCTTGCAGGCTGAGGTAGAAGTTTTTCAAGTGTTAATGCTAGCTGAGACTGAGGTAAATTCTTAATTGTGCTAGAAAAAAGCATGGTCTAGCAGCCTCAGTAGGCAAGGTCAAGACTACTTCAAATGAAGGTTTTTAATACAGTATAGCTCTAGCATTTACAACTTGTAACTCAACACTTTGTTGTGACAATGCATATTTGCTTGGTTTTGAAGATAGGTCAAAAACCTGCAATGTGTTGAGCACTGCAACACAGCTGCTTTGTTAAAAGTTGTCCGCATGTTGTTAAAGTGCCCCTAACCCTTCAATTTGTTTTCTTTTTGTAGATTTCCATATCTGTGAAGAACTCATTTTCGAAAAAATTTTTTAGAACTATTGAATCCTTTTTATTTTACGAGCGCTAAAAGTTACTGAAATTTTTAAAGTTTTGCGCGCTTTAAGCCCCGCTGGACAAATTTTTGTCTCGTGGGCATAGAAACGAGCCAATGAGAAGCGTCGGATATTTGACACTTTCTTAGCTGTGACGTAAGAGAAGGACACCAGAAGGATTCAGAAGGAATCTTATGCATGCTGATTCCTTTCTCTACATTTCAAGGGTTGCTGCATCCAAAAACCACACATTTTTCAACCATTTTCTCTGTTTACAATTGAAGCATTACCGCGAATCTTCAGATATTTTTGCACGATGTCCTTTTCTTACGTCACGCTCCATATTTGGCCAAGTGAGGGACTAATGCGAACGATAGGTGAAAATATCGACAAGACTGCCTTCACTTCTAGAGCTCGTAAAAAAAAAAAAGGATTCAATATTTTTCAAAATTTTTTTCAAAAATGAGTTCTTGAAAGATATGGAAATCTACCAAAAGAAAACAAATTGAAGGGTTAAGGCAAATAGTCTTGTGTAACATCATCTTTACTTAATTGCAGTTCAACACCCTTCCAAGTGAGGTAGCTAGGCAGTAGTGTTGTACTTATCAATAAAAAATGATTCTGCTGAGGTTTTCCTTGTACTGCAATTTCACTTTAATCCCACCAGGCTACGAACTTAAAGATTTGTACAATTGACCCTGAGGTGAAAGAAGCAGGCAAAAAGTTTCGCTTCCGAAAGGAGAAGAACACAGCTGCAATAGTTAGTAAGTTTTAATTAACTTCATGAATGGGTGAATAGATCAGTTATTGCGTACCCTAATAATTCCTAGGTTTAATAGATTTTCAACACCCTTACAAATGTTATCATAGAACTGTTAGATTCATCTTACCTACCCCACCCCCCACCCCTTTTCTACAGAGTAGAGTGCATGTATGATAGATTGTTAATAGAAGTTACGAGTCCTTCTCTGTGCTGGCAGAATTTCTTGCTCATGGTATTTGAGGAATTTTCTTGACAGTGGGTTAGTTTTTTCCCCGCTCAAAACACTGTGAGTGCTTAATCTTGCCCTCTTTGTTTCATTTCCCTTTACTATAGAAATATTTTTTAGTCAGAGATACTTGCCTGGACAGTGTTATTTCTGACTCTGGGGGTAGGGATGGAAGAATCCATAATATAAGTGACTCGGGTACTCACTGAAACGTTTTGAAAGTTACTGCTGAAAGGTACAAGCATACATGTAGCATAGCACCTAGCTTAATGGTGTGGTCAGGGCAGTCCTAGGGGGGGGGGGGGGGAGATATTGAGGGGTAACAGGCATAATCAGGGAGGGGAAGTGGGGAAAAGCAGGAAAAAGGGGGACTGGGCAGAGGGATCTTTCACAAGGAAAAAAATACCTTTTAACCACTGTTAATGAAGACATTCTGGTATAAAAGGGGCCCAGCGTGGCCATTTGAAGGGGTGCGTAGAATAAGCCCTTAAGTGACTTTTGATGTAAGCCAAATATTTAAAGGTCAAATTCTCCTTTTATTTCACAAGCGAAAACAAGAAAATTTGGAAGGAGATTCTAGCAGTTTATCAGAAGTCACTTAGAGCTTTTTTCCAGGCATCCCTTCATTTAGTCAACAATACCAATCAACCATTAATGCACAACTTATCAACCTTTCTGATACAATAACTAAATATGAATGATCATTTCCAACTTGTTGGGTTACTTTAAGTCTTATATCTCATTTTGTTTCAAGGCGGTATTGTGTGATTCTAGTTTATTCAGTCCTTTTAGGATTAAAACAATGATTACTCTGTTGCTGTGTAAATACAGGAAACTGTGATGAAGGGTGAAGGATGAACTTAAAAATCTTGAAGGGTTATAAATCTTTTTTTTGGAACAACACAGTTTGAGGATATCGGCCAAAAAGCCCACTCAAAACTAGAAGTGAATTCTTGTTGGATTACAGTGGTTACCAATAACACACTCGGCATGACTATTGCCTTCAAAAGAGTTGGATAAAGTTGTGTTATGATGGACATCAATCAAAGAAAAGCTGTTGAAATTGTTTTCAATTGTATTAAAGAAGATGTGCAGGCAGCAGAGCCTAGAAATTGACAATTTTTCCATGTTGAGGAGGTGAAACTAACTTTATTAAAATTGGTTTCTGGGCCATTTCAAATAGAGGATACTGTAATTTTGGAGTTAATACTTTTAAATTTCACTGCACATGATAATTTGCCAACTCAGATGCCTGGAATTGCTGATTTTGCAAATAATCATGGGCAGTGAAATTTAACAATTTTAAATTCAATAAAAAGATGCATTTTCTTATATAATTAGTTTAAACTGGCTTGGAAATGAATTTCATAAAGTTTTATCATCTGTCAGTAGGGTATAATATTCAATTGTTTGGCTTTGTTGCCTTGAAATGTTTTCACGCAATTTAAATCATCATTTGGTGTATTTTTTCTTCCTTTTCATTGGCCAAGAGCAAACCATGTAACCTGCAAATAACTGCCTACAAATAGTGGCCTGCTCATGTGCAATACTGTCCAACTGTGTTTTGCTGCAAATAGTATTCTCTGCTCATGCATATTGAAACCACGCCTTTGTGTGAAAATGGCAGATCACTTCCCTGAGCTGTCAGAGAGTTATTTGACATCTTTGGTTGTTCAAAATTATGAAAAACAAACTCGGTGATCAAATGACAAAAAAAGTATTGAACTTGGTTATCACAAAATATCGTGATTTGTCAGTGGCGGGCAGATCAATAATATTATTTGCCTCAGCCTTCGGATTCGGCAAATAATTGATCTGCTCGCTACTTACAAATCACAAATTATATTTTGCTCAACCTTGTCCAATAATAGTTGTTAATTAAAGATTTCAAAATAATTTCAATTGCTTTTCTTTAATTGACGTCCATCAGAACTCAACTTTGTCCAGCTCTTTTGGAGACAGATGGTTGCTTGTTATTGGTGATTGCTGAATTATAAAAAAGAATTTCCGTAAAAAGTAGATAATTATATTAATTAATATTTATTTGCCACTATTGTATGTTGATATTGTGTTTAGCAATATGTTTAGCCAACCCAAGATAGCTACTTTTTTTCCTTGGCCTCACCCTACATGCCCAAACTTTCATTTATATATTTAAGAAGAATAAATAATATTATATACTGGAAACAAAATTAGCTTTCAGGATCTAAAATTTTTTAAAGCATTACAAGCTTTTGATTTGTCTGCGGAATCTGTTTTTCAAGTCAGTGAGAGGTTAAAATGAAAGAATCGAAAGCTTGTAATGCTGTTAATTTTTTTAGATCCTGAAAGCTCATTTTGTTTTCAATCTTCAAATGACAGTGTCAGGAAACAAAAGTAATTGTTGTTATTGTTATTGTTGTTTCCTAACCCTGTCATTTCTTTATTACTTCATTTGATCAAATGAAAATATAATTTTTCCATACTTTACCAGTAAAGATTGATTCTGAGAAGTTGCTTGCAGTCTTGGATGAAGAGTATGACGTAAGAGCTATTATTAAAATCTGAATCATTGTATAATGCAATTCGATAGATTTGATTGGCTTAGCGGCTATGGTATATGAGCCATTATACCATGGCCGAGAAATGGTGACCATTAAATTTTCTACTGGTTATTCTTGCACAGCAAAATCAGTAAGATCTAGCAATATTTGTTGATTGTTTTTAATAAAACAATTATTTCACTTGCGCTTGTTGGATATGAGTTGATTATAGCCAACTTGGCGCTACGCGCCTCGTTGGCTATCTATCATCTCATATCCAACGCGCGCTCGTGGAATAATTGTTAATTAGCTTGTCACATTTTCTTTTGACATTAGTTTTCAATTTTACAGTATGTTGTCATTAGAAGCAGTTTTGTTTTCTGATCTAGTTATCATACATACTTTGTAATTGATGTTATTATTATGTGATGTATTTCATTGTATTTAGCTTATACTGTAAATTTTGCTAATTTTCACTAGGTGAAGCCTGGACCTCGTAAAGCTCCTGGCTTTTCCAACCTCCAAACTTTGTATAATTTATTACATATCATTAGCATCTTCCCTTCATCTTCCTTCTCGTTCTTCAGTCTTCTTCTTCTTCTTTTTCTTCTTCTTCTTCTTCTTCTTCTTCTTCTTCTTCTTCTTCTTCTTCTCCTCCTCCTCCTCCTCCTCCTCCTCCTCCTCCTCCTCCTCCTCCTCCTCCTCCGACGACGACGACGACGACGACGACGATCCTAAGCCAACCACAAGTCTGGGTCTCATAGATTTCTTTACCTTTGCAATTTTGTAGGATATATCTGTCGATGATCTGAGGGAGGAGCTACCTTCTCATCAACCACGGTATCCTTGTTACTGTATCAGTTTAACAGGGCAGCTGATGCAAGAGACAGCAAACTCATGCTGTCTAATGGCTCTTCATTCATGACAGCTGCCCTGTTCGTTTTTGAGGAGATTGGAAAACCGGAGTACCCGGAGAAAATCCTCTCAGAGCAAGGACGAGAACCAACAACAAACTCAACCCACACATGGCGCCGAGACCGAGAATCGAGCCAGGGCCACATTAGTGAAAGGCGATAGTTCGCACCACTGCGCCATCCCTGCTCCCCTGATCAATACATTAGTGTCTAAACGATCTTTGATTAAGAACGTAAAGAAAGATTTCGTCTATTCAGCAGACATGATGGTTGTATGTGTCAGATGGCGTGCAGGTAGACTTTCTCAAAGTCGCTCGCTGGCTTCTCATTGAATGGAACGAGCGAGCGCGGCGCGCTCTCTAAGCTCGACTTGAGAACAAGTCTAGGAGTATAGGGTTCTTGTTAAGATTTGTAAAAGGAGGTAATAAATTTGCAACAGACATGAACACGGGAAGAATAGAAACCAAACGTGGCGGAGCTTGAAGTCAGCGTTGTTTTTGATGAAAGAAAATGCTCAAACCAAGAGTGATTCTTTTATAAGGGATGGATTTTCAACTTGTTTTTTTCAGGGATTTTTAATAGCATCGCGTGTACGTGAAACGCGAACGGCAAAAGCGACCACGTGACCACGATTTTCTCCGCCATATTTCGCGTTTGCCGGTTGCCGTTTCTACGTGAAAACAGGCTATTTCGCGTTTGCCGTCTACGTGAGAACTACGTAAGTATTTCTTCCTTTTTTCTTGTATATGTAAGTAGTTAATTGTCAAAAATAAGTACCCCAATATTTTTTCCCGCAAGTCATAGTACTAGGGCAATTTAAGTTTTATGTTTAAAAACCCTTCATAACTCACACCTTACCGCACTTTTCTTCATGAACTCACTACATTGGGTCGCAAAACAGCTTCATCGAAACTCGCAAAATTAAATCTAAAGTCAAAAGGTTCACGCTATTTTACGTGAAAAGGCACGCGGCAAGGCGACGTTTGCCGTTTCACGTAAACGCATGCTAAATCTCTACTAATTAGAATCGCGCTTACGTGAAACGGCAAACGTCACCTTGCTGTTTCACGTTTGACGTAAAATAGCTTGAACTTTAGCTTCGCTTACTTGTCTAATTTTGCCAGTTTCGATGAAGCTGTTTTGCGACTCACTGCGGTGAGTTCATGTAGAAAAATGCGGTAAGGAGTGAGTTATGAAGGATTTTTAAACATGAAAATATAATTTGCCCTAGTATGACTAGCCGGAAAAAATATTGGGTACTTGTTTTTAACAATTAACTACTTATATGTATAAGGAAAAAAAGGAGGAAATACTTACGTAGTTCTCACGTAGACGACAAACGCGAAATAGCCTGTTTTCACGTAGAAACGGCAACCGGCAAACGCGAAAAATGGCGGGAAAATCGTGGTCAGGTGGTCATTTTTGCCGTTCGCTTTTCACGTATACGCGATGCTAAATCTCTCTAAATTATCTGCTGGATGTTTTTACATTTTACTTATGGAAAGGAAATTTCCAAAATGTGATGAATTTTGAAAGTGGTGTCAGTAATTTCACGTAATTTCGGAAGCAATTTTTTTTTTCACGATAGCCGGTAACATTTTACGTAGACGGTAAAAATAATCGGTTACCGGCTCCAAACAAGAACCCTGGAGGAGACAAAATTGCAGAATTTAGATTATTTTGATCTAATTGGGGCATAAGACAGTAAGAATGTAATTTTACAACAAATCATTTAATCACTGGCAGTCCTGTCACGTCAAATCCCGTGGAACAAGTGAAATAATTTGAGGCAGGAAGATTTGGTCTCAATTTTATCTGATTTTTATTAAATTTCACTGAATGTTTCTTAACATGGTTTAGCTATGTGCTACTTAGTTATGTTCTTAAGCATGATGATGGAAGAGTATCATATCCTCTGTTGTTCATTTTCATCAGCCCTCAGGGTGAGTACAGTGTGTAAAGCTTAAGAATGCTGCCTCCCTTAAGCCCTTTGCTACTGTGCATACGTCTTGCACGTCTTGGGATGGTCCAAGAAACTCTAATTTCTAAAGGATGGTGCCCCCCTGATTCGGAAGTATTTTCGTGCGGCTTATGGACTTATGACGACAGTCGAACCTCCATGTGGGACCGGCTCTCGTAAGCGACCACCTCCCATACGCAACCAATTTTAGAAATTAATTAACACAGTGTTCATAGTTTAAATTTAGTGAATTTTGGCCAAAAATCATGATATCTCCCATGATACTTCCCCTTTAAAAGTGACCATTAGCGTCTGGAACACGCAGCAGGTTTCATTTGTGAAAGAGTTTTGCTGTTAAAAGAAGTACAGAATCCTGGTGCTTCAACCCTTATGCCGAGCGTGTGATCAATATTCTTTCCCCAGAGACTCGTTACCCTTGTCGGAATGAGACCCTTGGTGCTGACCAAAAGAATCGCAGCCTCCGGGAACGATATTGGGTTTATATTAGTCCTATGTAGATAGGTTTTGAGATCAAATTAAATTACACCGATCGGATTGAAACTAGTGCAACTATTTATTATTTGGGAATGATGATTATTCTAGAAAGTGACGTAGCCATACTCGGAAAAAAGAAATCCGAGTGCTCCTATCAGGAGTCGAACCTAAGACCTTCGATTACTAGTTCGGATGCTCAAACAACTGAGCTACAGGAGACTCGTGGGAGCTAAGGCCATTAAACTAGGTTCATGGGACAAACATCCTAGTTTAATGGCCTTAGCTCCCACGAATCTCCTGTAGCTCAGTGGTAGAGCATCCGAACTAGTAATCGGAAGGTCTTAGGTTCGACTCCTGATAGGAGCACTCGGATTTCTTTTGTCCGAGTATGCCTGCGTCACTTTCTAGAATAATCATCATTCTCATTCATTCACCAGGCTGGAAATATGCCATCACATTTCTTTCATATTTATTATTTATTTATTTATTTGTTTATTTATTTATTTATTTATTTGCAACCAGGCTGTAAACCAGAACTGCAAATGGTGTACGCTGGCTCCAAGAATCACATGGTTCAGGAACTTCAAGCCACCAAGGTATCGTTAAATTTTCCTTTTCGTTTTCAGTCAGCAATAGTTCTGAAAATTTATTCTTGATATCAAGAGATTTACGGCCCGATTTCACTGTACATGGCAAATTTCAGCCCGCGTGGGTGACTGAAAATTCATTGTGATTTCATGACAAGTTTCAGCCCTCCACAAAATGTAAAACTGGGAGGGAAGACTCCAAAGTGGCGCAGACGACAAGACATGTGAAAATGGGTGCTTTGTTTCTTTCGCAATTTAACCTTCTGTTGGCGCTCAATTTTTAACTTTTTGGAATGGTTGCCGCCTACAAGATGAAATTGTCCTTAGCAGTATATGTGTCAGCAAGGAAGAGCTTAGTTTATCGAAAAAGAAGACATCAACAAGCTCGTCGTGTTCGTCGAAAGGCCAGGCCCTTTTGGTGGCAATTAGCCACTTTACCGTCCTTATACCACCTACAGGGTGTTTCAAAAGTTTGTGGACACTTTTTTAATACAAATAAATGATAGTTTTAGGCATCCCATGGTAATGAAGGTTTTCCAGTTTTATGTACATTGTTTCCTTTGACCACTGTTGAAACATCAATATCCGGAGTGCCCCCCATTGTTCTGTATAACGTTTTTGAGCCGTTGCGGCATGGAACGAGCCAGCTCCCTTAGGCTTGCTAGCGGTATGTTTCGCCAGGCTTTCCGTAACCTTGATTTTAGTCCTCCCATTGTCTTAGGGATCGGATCTCTGTATGCAGCTTCGTCGATGATGCTCCATAGGTTTTCAATAGGGTTAAGGTCAGGTGAATTTGCTGGCCGCTCATCTTTTTGGATAAAATTCGGGAGGTTTCTCTTGCACCACTGCTGTGTTGCTTTCGCCGTATGAGCTGGTGCGCCATCTTGAATGAAGGTCGCACTGCTATTGTTCGTGAAAAGCTTTCGTTTTACAGGCTCGTCTGTTGTAGATCTTCGGCTGAAAAGAGGCTTCACTTCTTTCTCAAGGATTTTTGTGATATAATACTCTGCCGTTACAGTTTGTCCTTGCGGGATGAAATGTAGGGAAGTGAGGCCGCGGCCTGTCATGCCACCTCAAACCATCCATTTGGCGCTTCCTTTAACTTGGTACGATGGCGGAACTTGACTCTCCTGTGAGCCCCATACTATATCGTTTTTAGGGTTCGGAAGATGAAAAAGGTATTTAGGGCACTCATCGCTAAAGATAAAATTTTCCCATTCATCTGCTGTAAATTTACGATATTTACGAGCGAATACTAAGCGAGCTTTCCTCTGGTTGTTGCTCAGAAGCGGAAGCTTTTTTCGTCTCAAAGGTTTCCATCCTTTTCTTGACATATACCTCCACACTGTTGGTGCAGATCCAGGCAGACCTTTGTTCTTCAGTGGTTTGCTGATTTTTCTTGTAGAATTTCCTCGTTTATACTTTGCTTTTTCTATAACTTTCTTTGCGGTTCTGTTAAGGACTGATGGTCGACCACTTCTTGGCTTGATCGTAGAATTGCTGCCTGTGCTCTTAAATGCACTGCTTTTTTTAGGGTTCATAATTAGAAATTGTATCAAGACGTTGACAATCTACAGTATGTAGTTGCTACTGAAAACAGACAAAAATGGCGGGAAAGTACAAAAACACACACGACACAGATTTGCACTTTTTGGCGGGAAAATATTTATTTCAACGAGGCTTTTTATCTGACTCATACAAAAGTTCTGAAAATCGATAAACAATAAGATTTGTTAATATCTGCAAGAAAATGGAGAGAAATATAAGAAATCTGGATGAACTTTTGAAACACCCTGTAAATCTTTTTTCTTTGCCAGCCGCCATCTTGTTTCTTTGAAAACACAACTATTGCGCATGCTCACTTTCATTTTCTGACCGGGCTGATTTTTAGCCCGTTTGACCAGGCTGAAATTTCCAAGTAGGTTAGCTCAAACCGGGTTGGAAATTCCTGAAGTCATCTTCGAAATCGGCAATCTTCATCCCCACGGAATCAACGAACGCTTTTTCGAATGTCTTTATGTTTGCCAATTTACCTCTAGTTATCAGCTATAAAAACAAGCGTTTGTAACACTTTGCTTAAAACAGTCTATTATGACTGACAAACCCGGCTAAGGCCCTTTGATCACAGATGGAATTGCAATTACTCCAGAAAGAGATTCAACTAGCATAGATTTGACGGGAAGTCGCCGTTTGAAACTGTGCTGCCGCCATAAAGGAATATCCGCTCTTACAACAAATTGAAATAATGGCCAAAGTGAAAACATTAGGGAAAAGTGTAACGAACAGTTAAGGGGACAAAAAATCGGATACTTTTGAGTCATCGACCATTTTCGCTTTAAAGTTCCTGCGCGCCGTCATTTTGAATTTTCAGACGCCATATGTTGCATTCGACGTAGAAAGAAAGCGCTCCTTATACGTTGGAGTCGAGATTGTATGGGGCAGTCGATCAACAAATGAATGGATCTTGGGACGCGTATTTGGCATCCCCCGTAGATTTTGCAGGGGTGGATGACATCATCACCAACTTGGCAAAGGCGAGAGAGCCTGGGATCGAGATCATCGACACTTTCTGAAGTTAACACAATGCAGTATTCTTAATCCTCATAGTCCTGACGTAGACAACAGCAGAAGGCGGTTTGTTAGGCAAAGTACTAAATGAAAGAATAGAGTTTCATTCAGGCAGTGAACAACGTTTTGGAGTTAAGCACTGATCTACACCATTTAGGCCTAAGCACTGATTTGAAAACAGTTAGCTGAGATTTGCTGTCTTAGCTAACTCCCTAAAATAAAAAAACTGTCGTCAGCTAGCCATCGTTGATTTTTAACTTTTTTTACTGTTAAGTTTTTTGTTGTGTAAATATCACCAGGTGTCCAACTATGTTTTTGGAACATCCATTATAGTAACAACCTTGCCAGAAAGCAGAAGTGCTTATCCGTGTGACGTCATGAAATTTCTTCAGTTTTTGAAGACGTAGTTTGATGATGATAAGCCCGTTTTCTGTTTTTATCCTGTTAGGGGATAATGGGCGATTTGTATTAACGTGGTCTCAGCTAAATAATTTGAACTTATAATTTGACCAGTGCAGTTAATTTGTGGTTGGAAAGTGGGGCTTACAGAGAACGACATACTGGCATCATTCAGTGAGTGACACAGGCACACTCGGAAAAAAGAAATCCGAGTGCTCCTATCAGGAGTCACTGAGCTACAGGAGACTCGTAGGAGGTAAGGCCATTAAACTAGGTTCATGGGACAAACATCCTGCGCATTGCTAGGATGTGTGGCATATGCGCAATGAAATAAATATGGGGGTTAAGATTAGTAAACATATTTTCAACATTGATCGTCAAAATAAGCCTTACTTTTGTTTTTTAATTTTCCAGATTTTCGAATTGAGATCTACGGAGGAATTGACTGAAGAATGGGTCATTGAAAAGCTGAAATTGTTCCGTTGATGTGCCATGTGCAAGAAAAATTTTAGTTTTTTGTAGACAATCTCACAGAAGGTTGAATTGCTCTTCTATAATTTAGATTGATGATGTTAGAGAAGAAGTCTTCATTTGCAACATTCTTGTAAAAGTTCTTGCCATCCGTAAGTTACCTTTTGTGAATTTTAACAGGACCTGCTTGCTTAGAGAGCAGTTAACTGAAGTTATCAGAGAGATTAAGAATCGGGTTTACGGCAAACGGCAAACTTCAGATTCGCGTTTATGTTTTCTTGAAAAAATTAATAGATTGATGAGAATAGTGCAAAACAGTTCTGGCCTTTCATGCGAACGCACAACTACTCAATTTTACCGAGAAACTGAAAATAACGAGCGGCAAATGAAGGATAAACATGGTCACGTGGTCATCCTGCCGTTTGCCGTTTGCCGTTCGCCGTAAACGTTATTTTAAATTTCTCTATTATTTTATTATTCCCACCGGATATGAACATCGCGTGCTATTCGTCTGTTCTTTTATATTGTTAAACAGCCAGCGCAAATCCAAAGAGTTGTGAAATCGCTCAAATAAAATAGACCATTTCCGAGTTGCTTTGAATCTCATTATGAAAGCGAGGCTAAGTGCAAAGTTTTTGTTATGAAAATTAGTTTTGTTTGCATATGAATAAAAGCTAATTTTCATAACAAAAACTTTGCACTTAGCCTCGCTTTCATAGTGAGGTTCATGGCAACTTGGAAATAACCTATTAAAAGTAGATTCTAAGGAAACAGTTTTCCCAGTTAGTAAATAGCCTTCAGTTATTCACGATCTAGGACTATTAACAAACAACTAAAGACGACCACTAGTTACTTCCGCTCAATCTTGGCTGTGAACTTATCTAGTTCTTCCATTCCTGTCATACCTTCAAGGGAACTGAATACTCCCTGCGTAAATATTTGTTTACATAAAATAAATAAATAAATAAATAAATAAATAAATAAATAAATAAATAAATACCATTCGATTTTGTTGAAGAATCAGCCATAATTCAGTGAAAAATTCCCAAGCGGTAGATAAAATGGCTTTTATCGTCAATCAATTCGTCAAACAATCTGTACAAAGTTGTTGCTGACTAGTTTCTAGTCTTCTCTACCGTAACGATTTTGCACAAGAAAAGGGTGCGCGAGGGTTGATGGGAAGGACAAAGAGGAGAGGCTGCTGGGGACAAGTCGATATACAGGACGAAATCGAGTGGTATGCTCTCACGTGTCTGTGATTGGTCACAATGCGTCACCTGACATAATATGCCTCGACTGTAACCGGGGCATATCTAACAATTATCCTTCGAAATCGCCCGGAATATCGGCCGAGTTGGCTAAAATCAGGCGATATTCCGAAATATTGAACAGGATAGTTGTTTTATTATTTAACGCATTGAAAGCAAAGCACAGTTTTAGTCCAGAAAAGCTGGAGGTTATCTTTATTTGTCACAGTCTTCTCCCCTAGCACGAAATTACGTGCACTCTGTTTTTTTTTTATTATTATTAGAACGTCTAATTTTAGAGCTGATGCTGAAAGTTCTTATATTTTTTGTGATTTGAGGCTGAAAACGTTCTTAAGATGCTCTTTTAAGAGTGTATATCATGTAATTTAAAAATTACATGATATACACTACATGTATTTCAGTAAATTAATGCGGACGTGACCAGGAAACCTATCAAAGTGCATTGCCTGCTGAGATATGGTATCAAGAACTGCTGATTATGACAAACCGAGAGGTGTGTCACCATTCTTAATTTGGTTAATTTAATAATATATTTGTTACCTTGATTTTATATACAGATTTAATAGCAAAATAAAAAAGTTCTTAATCGGCTCTCAGCCTGAGGAATGTTCTTAATACGCTCTTAAAATATTGGTTCATCTTAGCCTAGACGTTCTTATAAAACAGGTTCTTATAAAAAGAAAAAAAAAACAGAGTGTATATTTAACAATTATCTTGCGAAATCGCGCAGAATATTGCCTGATACTTAGCCTACGAGGCTGCAGGCCGAGTAAGCTAAAATCAGGGGATGTTCCGCAAGGTTGAGCAGGATAATTGTTTTATTATTCAACCATTGATAACAAAGGACAGTTTTATTTCAGAAAAGCTGGAGACGATCTTTATTTTGCCATTTTTCTCCCCGACACGTGAAATTACCTATATCGCAGGATATCTGTTGACTAAGGACGACTAATATTGAGTGCATCATGACCAAATTTGGGCAGGTTACAATGTGTTGAATAATAAAGCAGAGTATCTGTTGTATAGAGTGTTTTCACATGACGTCACGGCGGCCATGTTGGTGTCCCAAACTAAACCTCTGAGGGAATTGAACTCTATTTTTATGCAAATACTTTCTTTTGTTTCAGTAAACCAATATGGCCGGTAGTAACGTGAATGAAACCGCTCTATACTGTACAGGCGACTATTATTGTGATAAAAATGTTAAGCTAGGCGATGGTCAATTTACTGACTTTAAAAGCTCCTTGTTTTATGTTTCCCTTTGTTTTTTGTTTTTTATTTTACCAAGCATCGCTTCCAATACATGCTTACATGTTCTAGCAATTCATTTATGAATTTGAATTGGTCAGCTTATTAGGTGGTCTAAAGCGGATTAGTTTGAAAGTTTACTAAGAGAGCTGGAGACATTTTCACTTGTATTTTAATATAACAATTCTCAGTCTGAATGAGATTTCATGTAATACCGTGGGTTTATTCCTGTAAATGCACAAAGCGTTAAATAATGTTGGAGTCACGACAAAACAATACAAAAATATTTCCTTGATGTTAAAAGAAGACTGTTCACAGAATTATCAGCATTCAAATAAAAATAATATTAACAATTCTTCCAGTTATGATAGCTATTGACTTAAATAACAATTCAATGCACTTATTCGCTATTGAGGACACTAACTCGCGATCCCGAGGGTGTCCGCAATAAAGGGAGTTGACTGCACATTGATCGATAAACCTTCAAGGAAATTATAACATGAACCCGTGTAAGTCACGTTCACTTCCTCGATGGTTAGATACCCACGATCCTGTTTTTACTTAAAACAGAACGTTAATTTTCGTGACGCTGATTTCTATCACTTTTATCCAAAACTTGATCAGTCGAAAATTAGCTTGAGAAGCAGGCATAACCGGGGAGGGGAGCGAAAATATGTTCCCTCTCTCCTCCTCCTGGTGTATCTCCCTCCCTGATTACTCCTACCGTGTAGCATGAAAATTGTGCGGGTTCTTGTTTTTGCGGATTGACCTTGATCCGCAAATATTAGCTCCCGCGGAAAAAAAAACAGCAAACTAAAACTCCGCAAATATTAACTCCCTTCAGTCAAATTAAAAACTCCGCTATTAAAATAGACTTGTACCACTAGAGCGATATACACTGGACTTAAAACAAGAACATTAACATGATTTTCCATTGGAAAAAGCAATAGGTCGGTTATGCTCTCTCTCAGCCCTTCAATTACGTCTTGGTGTAGGAAGACCACAATCGTGAAATTGAAGGGTTGCAGCAAAAACCGTAAGAGCAACGACGAAACTCCTGCAAGTGTCCATGTCACACGTCTGGTGACTCAATTCAATTTTTTTCTGTTCCATTTTTTCCGTGGCATACAGTTGAAATGAAAAATTAAGACTACTTCTCCCCACCCCACCCCCTCCCCCCCCCCGCCCCTCGATTTCAATGATGGGAAAAGGGCGCGTTTTGCTTTGCGCCCGAATTCATCATTGATTTTTGGGGAGGAAGGATGATGCCGTTTTTTACCCTATCCAAGAAATCAAAAATTAAGACCACCCCTCCCCCCATTTCAATGATGCAAAAATGGCGCGTTTTGCTTTGCCCGCGAATTCATCATTGATTTTAGGGGGAGGGGTTTCATTTCTTTTTTTTTTTTTTTGTTCCGTCCAAGATTTTAGCTGAGAAGAAAGAATGGGTCGAACGGGTGAAAAGAAGGGGAAGATTAGAAAGGGAAGGAAGGATAAAGAGTGAAAACAGTTCTTCATTCCATTCACAATGTTGTTTTAAGTTTATTGTATCCAAAATACAGAGTCAAAGTTGTTACCTCATGTAAGTCACACTAAATGGTGAACACTGACTGTCAATACTGGTTTGTTACACAAACAAAACAGTTCCACGGCTATCGGTCTTCTCACTGAGTTGTGTAATATTATTATTGTTCCACAACTCTACCAAAGAATGAATAATGTTCTACTGTGCCTGAACTGATTCATATGCAAAACAGTCTCCAAAACCATGTATTTTAATAAATAACTGTTCTTTATTTTTGACAAAGTTGTGACGAAGAAGTCCACTTGAGAGAACTTAAAGGACCCTAGTCAGCCTCCGCCATTTTCGATGCCATCGAAATTATTGATGTTGTACGGTGAAGCGAAATCTTATTGCTTAACTGTAAGTTGTGTTCCTGAAAGTATGTTTCATTATATTTAGTAGTTTCATAGTGATTTCGTTCATTTCGACATGCTCCGAATAAAATATAATAGCCAAACTCTCGTATATAAAAAAAAAAACAAAGGTGTGGCTGACTAGGGTCCTTTAACGCATGGACCAGTGGGTAAGTTTAGGTTATTTGCATAACGTTTCTTCTAATTTTTCCTGTAATTAACTGATTTTAGTAGGCCAAATGCTTTAGCTGCCTTAGGGTGTGTCGTGATTTGGGGGTAATGAATTATTGGGAAGTCTAAGGGAAGTAAAAGTGATGATCTAGTGGTGCAAGAAAGGAGTTAAGTGACAACGTTGGCCAAACTGAAAGAAGTTTCCTCGCTATAAGGACGGTCCCTAGTTTTGTTACCACGCATACGTTCTGGGCATTTCAAGATACTCGGGTTTCTGGGTGGTGCCTACTAATACAGGGATATTTTTGCGCAGTTTACAGTCAATCCAGGTCACGCGTGAACAGTATTTCCAAGAATGAAATAAACATTCGAATTTCTCTTCGTAATGTCCGACGAGTGAATGGAATGTTGGACATTTCTCTGGAAAAGATGCATTAACTGAAAAAAAGATTCAAAATACTTGGGAAACAATTGTTATTCTTGAAATATTCAATTTTGCAATGTAAAAAAAAAAAAAAATTCATAGCTTTATACCGTCAATAAGCTAGGAAAATTTATACGGGAACTCTGAAATCTCGTTGGCGATTTTCAAAACTGACATGTAACTGTCAAAAATCCGTTCAAATTTCAAAAATATCGTTCACGCGTGACCTGGGTTGACTTTAAAACCATACGGAAAGAGCAGAACTTAGCCAAGTGCTCGGTATTTAAAAAGGAAATTAAAGGTAACCATTCATTTTTCAGAGATAATAAAGCTTCAATTTGGATCAAAACACCATACATTGCTTTGTATTTTACTGCTTTTAAGAACAATTCTTTTATTAATTATCTCTAAAAAATGCCTCGCTACCCCCAATAGGCCATTTCCGAGTTGCTGAGAACCTCACGATGAAAGCGAGGCTAAGTGCAAAACTTTTCATATGAAAATTAGTTTTGTTTGCACATGAATGAAAACTAATTTTCATAACAAAAACTTTGCACTTAGCCTCGCTTTTATAATGAGATTCAAAGCAACTCGGAAATGGTCTATTTTCTTTTTGGATTCCAGTAGCCCATACTAAGGTCTGCTTTTCCCACATAGTCACAAACTGTGCAAAAATACTTCCGTATTAGGAAGCGCCGTCCTTAATTGTAATTGTTGAGACGAATGCATTAAACTAACCTAAACTAATGTCTTGTAAATTGTGCACTAAGTTGTGTGCTTAACGTTTCTCTACAATGGACACGGTTCATACAGAAACTGCGAACGAAAATGCCATGACATTTTCATGACTTTAAATCCCATTCAATGACCTCAAAATTGACAGCTGAAATACCCCACTGCCTGAATAATTTGATGCTTGACACAAAGTGGCCCTAAATTTATTTACTTTTCAACCATCAGCAAAAAAAACCGGGAAAAAATCTGAAATTCCATAACTTTTCCACGACCCAAACAAATGTTTCCAGTTTCCACCCTGATGACTTTTCCAGGCCCCGGCCTGGAATGCAAATTTCAAATCCCACGACTTTCCATGACTGTCCCATGACCATGTGAGCCCTGGAGAAACGTAACCCTGCTTTAGGGACACCTCATTTTTACAGACAGTTTTCATGGTCCCACCCCATACAAGTTCCTTAAAATTTATCCACTAAGAAGGACACTCCAACAACACATACACACACTTTATCTGGTCTCAAAAGTTTCTGTCAGTAATGACTAAGTTTGACTGTATTCTTTTTTTGCCTGAAAGTGCCATATGACATGCCTATCATGAAATAAAATTTCACCCTCCTGAAGTTCTTACATGGAGCTAGATATTATTTGCTTTGTCATTTACACGGATCATGGATAAAACTACAGAATCTGGAAACATTTCTCGCCTTACAATGGTACCTAACTAGTGACACGACTCAAAATAAGATCTTGCACCCTGTTTCTTTGTGTTGTGTTACTGTAAGTTGCCGTTCGTTTAGAAGGATTCTGTCAGACCAACATTGCATACATCATCCTGAGAAATAAAACACACAAACAATTATCTTAGTCCTGATCGCGACTCTATAAGGCTGGATTTCCACAATCATTAATCATGGCGTCTTAGTCAAAACTGCACAAAGTATCGTACAAACTTAAAAGTATGCTTGCTTAAAAACAGAATTGCTGGTAAAGCACCCAGGGCTGAGTTGCTCGAAGCATGGTTAGCGCTAACCATTGGTTAAGAGGTATTAAAACCTATAGGTTGTTATGGTATTTAACCCGGGTTAGCGCTAACCATACTTCGAGCAACTGGGCCCTGAGCAACATAATAAAACACATGATTCAAAGGTTGTCTCAAAAGGTAGAAAAAAAAAACAGAATTGATAGATAATTTATAAGCGATTTTCACAATATGCCAAAGAAGACCCTTGAAAAAGAAATTGACATTTGCTTCTCGAACTGATAATAATTATTCATCAAGAGAAAACAAAGAAAATGTCTACTGTGACCGTGGTTTGGATATGCGTTTCTAATTACCATAAAATCGTACGAACTTTAGCCTTGAATTTCTCCAAGAATTATTGATCATTTGAGAAGCCATATCAAACACTTGCAAGTGTGTTTCATCAGATATCCAAACACCTTGAAGTTATTTAAAAAAAAATTTCAGCTGTGCCTCGTTTTTTTAACCTACTTCTCAGTGTTTGGACATCTGATAAAACACACCTTCTCGTCTTTGATATATTACTTCAAGTTGCAATCAGTCTCCATCCAGGCCATTTTCAGCCAGAAGCAATTGACCATAGTTTCTGGGCAGTTAAGCAGTTATTGCTTAATAAATTATTACATTCTAGCAATTTTAAATATTATTGTTCCTGGCACTCATGCAATCTCAGTCGGTACACTTTTTGTCAGCTTTAGCCCTATTCATGGCTACAATCACACAGCTGATCATACATACTGACTTATGATACATATGACTTTTGGGCTCAAAACATTAACAGTCAATGTTACTAAAAAAATTACAGGGAAATACTTCTAAAAAGGTTCTGTGTGTTGCTAGTTAATTTTTTGTGCTATCCTTTCCATGTAGCCAATGGAGGACCCCAAAATTTTGCATGACTTGATTGTATATTCAGTGTTCAATCTAGCTAGGCCACGTTTTTGCGTCATGGAATGACGGATGTGGAATATTCTATTCTGATGCAAAATGAAATTATCGCGGAGTCATTATTACTGACACAAAAAAGTTACTTCATATATAAGTACTTCCAAAGCAGCAGGCAATAATAAAAGTAAATTTAAAAAAAAAATAGGTGTGTTTACTAGCCACAAATGAATGCGCGAAATGACTTGCATTTCAGACTTCGTGCTTATGAGTAGTTTTTGTGTCAGGCCTTCCATGCAATTCCAAGAGAGACTGGCGCGTACATTTCAACATTCTGCATACATTGCTTTGCTGATGGATTCACGCTTCATTTTGTTGACTTCGTTTTTTTGTTTTCGTTTCATTATGAAACGACAATAAAAACTAAGTTCATTTTTTATGCAAAAGAGAATGGCAGTTGAACCTGAAAAACATGAAGATGGGCTGGATAAGGATGGTGAAGCTGGAGAAGTCAGTTCAATAAGTCAGTTGTTCAAAGTTTCAATATCATAGTTTGACCCTAACCATTTTTGAAATGACCCAATTTAAAATGCCATGTGGGTGTATGACCCACTTTGACTAATTTCTAGATTGAACACTGATATTAATCTAGTAGATAAATTACATGTACATTCACTTGAGGCATTTTTCTACCTGTCCACAGTTACTTACCTATAGAGATAATAAAAAAAACTTAGTAAAAAGAATGCCAGTTTGATCCATCCTTCCTTCTGGCACCGAGACATCTCACTAGCGTTCATGACCTCTGTAGGGTCGTACAGACCAGGCACACTCATCACAGGTCTGTTAGCATACCTGAAATGACGTAAATCAAAACAGACAGCAGTTTTTAATAACTAGACTTGGATTAAAACATTCACAGTTAAAGAATATGTATTCTGCAACTGGTGCTATCAGTGCCAGCAGTTTGGGTCTATGTAAAAATAATAATATTACATGCATTAAAGATGCGTTACCAGGATTCATAATAAACAATGAAACGGTACGTAAAAGCGTTCTCAATCTGGTAAAGCGATTTTAAAAAACTATAAGCTTTCGACTATAAGCTGTCTTCAACAGATAAAAATATGTGATGGAATAATTTTCCCTTTAATTTATGCACATTACTCTCCATATTTAATTTTCCTTACGGTTTATTTCATCACCTATGTTTATCTGTTGAAGACAGTAGACTGACTGTCAAAAGCTTATAAATAATTTTTACCAGTTAAAGCTTTACCGGAGAACGCTTTTACATGTATAGTTTAGGTCTAGTTTATGACAGCATTTAGCAAACAAAGAACATATTAAAGGGGAAGTATCACACATGCCATTTTAAAACCTTAAAATGTTTGTCCATCATTAGAACCAAAAATATATTCACTAGTCTTGGTATAAAATTATATTTAGTTGTCACCCCAGTGCTACAGAACTCTCGATTAGTGCTTCTGGCCAGAGACAGATCAGGTTGGAATGAATTGAAACTTGAAAAAATGTAAGGCTTACGTTTTTCCAGTTCTCGCATGTTTGTTTCCAAAATGCGCTAGAACAGATCACAAGTTGGTCCTTCCAAGAATTCAGTTGATTGCTCTCTTCTTGTTGTTCTAGAATTATTTTGTGGCTAAGTAGTTCTAGAATTTACCATTTTGTAGCTATTAGTAAAAGTCTTATTTCACCATTTTTAACAAAAGAAGTAATTAACAGCATGGATGGTACTTTTTTTTAGGGGATGCTTAAAAACAACCAATGTCACACCTACAATACTAGAAACTATGTTGTCATTCAAATATTAAGAAATTTTCTGTCTTTTCCTAAAGACCAAAATTTTATAGCTCCCTTAAAGTGCTTATGAAGTAAAAATTAACTTATAAATGCTTATTTGAAAGGTCTTTCAAAGAGAACAAGAATGGCATTTTCTTTTTTGAATATCTGCTCCTGCTCCAGAGACATTCAAGATTTCATTGTCACAAACAAAGCAAAGTGAGGGGATGAAAAAAACGAAGCCGTCACTAAACAGACTTAAGCCCTCAATTTCACGCATTACAAAGCTCTCGAAGAAATCTACAATGCTAAAGAAAGGATCAAAGACAAATAGCAATGATCAGAGACACAACATCTTGCCACAAAAACAAACGGCTGGGCCAGGCAATATGTAATTACACAATTCAAATCCTAACAAAGATAACAACAATAGCAGTCGCTTTCTGAGGTTAAGGATTATCACACGGTTCAAATCCTAACTAGAAGCTGTACTGTCACTGGACCGTGAACTGAAATGAGCCAAACTAAACCTAAATACTAGTAAAATGAATAGCATAAGAATGACAGTGGCTAAACAGAAACAACAAGAGGTGAAATAAACAGGTGCTAAACGCAGAACTCAAAACCCAGAAATGTCCTTTGGGATCAAAATACAATACATGCTACAGTTAAGCACATGGTTTTGTTCTATGGTAATCATACAAATGAAATCCTTCAAATTGTCCTGCCAACCCGCTGTAAACATACAAAAAACTAAATTGATCAAAAGACTGAGAAAGAAGCACTTAACATGCGAGTTCTTATTTTACGTGCTTGATCGTCGGGTCAATCACGTAGCCAGGGTTGTAGGTAAATTCTGAATCATCAGAGTTCTAGTTTTGCTTGGATTCAGAGTCAGTGTTCAGCTTTTGGGCTCAAAAATCGGCCAGAACCCCAAACAGCTCGTGTAGAATTCACTCTGAGTCACAGCTGTTTTGTTGTGTGCTTGTTATCAAGATACCAGGTCGATGTCACAACTCTCTAGTGCCAGTCCTCTAATGGAGAGGTTTTAACTTCGGAAATTGTAATTTCGATCGCGTTTTAAAAATCACGAATAACTACAAAAATTAATCTTTTTATTTTGCTTGTTTTGGCTTACTTTCTACGTTTACTTTTGAGAATGAAAGGAATTGCATAAGGGTGATAGTCACTTAAAATAATTATTGAGATGTTGTCACATGTGCCTGCCTACCGGCAGCCAATTGTGTGTAGCTGTGCTTGTGTCCTTGTAAAAGGTTACAAAGGGGAAACTTATGAAGTTTTGATTCGATCAGTACCTGTGAATATTGTAGATTATGAGAGGGAGATTAAAAAGGAAGGCTGTCCACTGTCCTCCAGCCAGCAAAAGGAGACTAATGAACAGATGGATGCCATATTCTGGTAAGACAAGCTGCAAAGACAAAAACATACCGCTATAGCACATTCTTTTTACTTTCTCCACATATATTTTACATGTACCGGTAATACTACAACTGAGAAAGAGAACAAGCCTGTTTTCTGACAATTTTAAATCAGTGGACTTGGTTTATAATCTGAGATGAAGTTTTCAAAGTCAAAAACATGGCAGGTGCTTTGCTTATGATATATATTATAAATGTTCTAAGAAAGACAGTTTAGTGTATACAGGCGCTATATACATTGTACGAAACATGTTTCTTTAAAGGTTTAGTGTTCTTCCACACTTCTTCTTGTGTTTTAATGACCCTGAAGAAATAAGAAAAATCTTTGTACACTACATTATTACGGAATTAACTTACATGTATAACACTACATTTAAAATGTCTACAAGTTACTCCATTAACCTTCAATTTATGTGAATATGGTACTGTTGACCTCTTCCACCAACACACAGAATAAACTCAGAATATTCAATGATGGGGATTGTTGCGGCAGAAGTCAAAAACTCGCTGAAGACGTGTTGAAACGTAAGCTTACTTTCTTGAAAACGACCCGTACGCGTTCCAATTGCAAAAGGGTAGCAACGAAATTGTACAATCATGCATTGAATGTACGAAAAGTACTATTTCACAATTTTTTATGGGGTTTTTAAAAGTTAAAGTCTCAAACAGGCAAAAATTAACCAAGGGGGGTTAACGAACCCTGATATTGATACATTAAACAATTTAAAAATTAAAAAACTTACGGGATTCAAACTATTACAAAGATCCACTGGGTTTTTGTAGTCTGTTTTGAGGTCATCGAACGCAATAATCTAAAGGGAAAAAAGATGAAAAGCTTGGAAATGAAATGAAATACACTTCGGTAAGGCAGTGCGCGCATACTTACATTCCAGATTGCGAAAAATATCAAAGCAATGCTGATCAGAATCGCCAAAATAAAAGCGAAAACTTCGAAGGACATTTTCGCTTGACACTTGTGAAGCCGGCCAGGCCACAAAGCTAATGTAGCCAGGTCACTAAGTTGTAATCTAACCTCGTCCCCAGGAATTTTTCTCCAGGGCGCCAGCGAGCGGGAATTTTCAACCGCTTGAAATGAAACTTATCGGACTTATGGTAAGTGCGATACTCCACTAAAATTACCGTTTCATTTGCACAAGATTACCATATCCATTTTACTGTTCTCTTATCTGTCCGGCCCGTGTACCTTCATTGCGCCTGCGTCAAGTAAGTTTGGTTTTTCATCCACCAATAAGATTGCAAGTTTGGAACGACTCGGACTGCTTCATTTGCAACAAAACTTCCTTTTTACTGATATTTAAATATATCTGAAACAGCTATTTTGAAGTGTAGATGAAAGATCAAATAGAAGAAAGATCCTCGCAGAATATTAATTCTTCCAGGCTTTCTTTTCGCTGTCAATCATACCATTTTAAAAATTTTCAATATCGATCACGCGATTTGATACTCGACATAGTCGATATACGGCCAAAGGCTACATTTTAAACCACAGGGTACCCCCACAAACGGTGTGACTGGTGACTGTTAACAAAATTTTAAGGATTTGTATGGAAATATTATAAGGTTCATATTATAGCCAAATGTTAGGGAAAATGTTTATCTGAAAAGTCGCAATAAATGTAAACTTACCTCAATCGTTCTGCTTTGTCGTTCTTTTGCCTGAAAACGGCGAATTTAGGCGATTTTGAAGATTTTGCTTTCATCGTTTACCTGAGCGTTATATAGAGAGAAAAGGGAGGAAAGCTCTGTCAGAAATGCTCCAGCGCCAGGGCGATTTTGACCCAGAAATTCGAACGCAGACACGTTTTATTAGCGCTTTAGGTCCAGAAACTGAGGAGCAATTTAAGTTAGCGAAAAACAAAATTCGCTTTGACTTGTAGCTTTCAAAAGATGATTCGGACGGTCGCGTTCAGAGGTCGTGGAAAATGCGGCAATTCAATTTTTTTTTAAATTCTTGGTGAAGTTTGATAGCCAGCTCTATAAGCTTTAATTTGATATAGGGGTTTAAGTACCTTCAATTTAAACCGGAAGCGCTACATCGCTTGGACATGAGACACCTCTAAAGGTATACGGTAACCTTAACATGTTGCTACACGTTGTAAAACTAGCCTACAGAAAAGGAACTATTTTATAATGCATCAAGTTTCAGACGAGTAGAGGCATGCAAGCGCGACGCCGTGCATGACTCGCGCATCGCGTATGCCTCTGCTCGCTTTTCAACAGCGTGCAAGTCACAAGGCAACCGTTTTCAACTCGATCGATCACGCCATTTAGTCTTCGATAACTGCGACTGGCACGCATTTTAGCTGGGGGTGTGCCACTAAAACTCTGAGAACCTTGACCTACACTAGACCATGTTCACCTTTAATTTGCAACCCTACTCTAGAGTATTACCAAAAATCCCCACTCTATTGATCCTAAACCTAAACTTTCTCCGACTAAATTCTTCAATCAACTGATTAGTTTTGCGGAAAATGATACCCTGTTCTAGACCAAAACTCTCTGATTTCTATACCCTATTCGAGAGTAAACTCGCTTCAAATCATATCCTTCACAGTAGCACAAACCTATGCAGCTCATATGGGAGTACCAATCCCCCCCCCCCCCCCCAACCCATTTCCCGGGCACTCACTCAACTAACATTGCATCTTGCAAACACCGACTGACTGCCTCTGAGGATCTTGTGCTGGCGAATGGTTAAATCTGGGATAAAACCGGATTGCCACTGCAAATTATATATGTCGCGTTTTACTGCAATTACGGAAGAGTTGATAAATGTGAAAATATGTAAATCATTCGGAGTGTTAGATCACCCCACTGCTCTAGGGTGCAATGATTGCCTCATTTTACAAAGTCCCATGATGACGATGACTGCTGGATTGGATTGGATTGGGTAACTTTATTTTAACACGGAGTTTATGTGTGATCACTTTCTGGCCGTAAAGAACCCAGTAGCGGTATGACAATCCATAAAAGTTGTAACCTCGAAAGAACGAGCATCGATTTTTCTTGGCCTTCTTCAAAGTTGCATTCAGCTTTCAAACAACCAAGATAAACGTTTCATCATAATTATCTTTGAGAAAAATGTCCGCAACAGACGAGGTACAATAACATGTCAGTGTTAATTTAAAGTTGTTTTTCAACTGAGAGTTTCTAAGCAGGTTCTAATGTTTATTTCCGTCTGTTCGACGTTTGTTTCCGCAGATTGTGCTCCAGGATGAAAACTCGCTGCAAACTGTGGAGGAACATTCCAAAACAACCGACTTAAAAGGTAAATAAAATAGTTATCAGAAGATGAGCCGAAAAACTGCGTACTTTACTTTTCATTTAATGGCTAAGTCATTTCCAAGCCGCGTGACCAATCCCACGGGCATTCTTTAGATGTTTGTCGTGGAAGGGGTATTTCCTCTTTGAGGTCTATTAGTGCCCCAATTACCCCAGGTGAGGGTGGATGGATGCCGGGGGTAGGGGGAGGGGCATCTCATTGATAATTGACTGAGCTATAAGTGGATGACTCGGCACGAGTTTCATTTAGGCGCACAGTAACGATATCGTATCAGTATCACATCGTTTTCGTGGATGACTAGCGCAACATTTTCCCAAGAAGAAGGAAGAATGTTAATCATCGAAAAACTAATCCTTTCAGTCACCGTTAAGTATAATATTCGTTTGATTTTCTTGAGTGGTTTAATAACTGATGACATGTCAAAATGGTGGCAAAATCACTCGTCTAATTCACTTTTTTTGTACATGTTTTTGTTCTCATCAGATCCGCTGCCAAAGTCATCCAAAGTCCCAGCAATATTGCCTGTTGCATTTTTGATGTTGGAAAGTATCGAAGAAGTTCCATATCCATATAACAACCTCCGTACTGGTTGCCAGGGCTGCAGATAACTAACGGGCAGGCGCCCGTCACGTTGTCCGGTCAAACATATTTTTGCTCGGACACTACCCGTTTTTGGCCGGTCAAATTTTAACAGTCGTATAACTCTTGCGATAGTGAACCAAGATTGCACAGTAATCCTTTTATAACTAAAAAACAACTGAATCCAAGTCGGTTTGGCAATAAAAATTACAAGTTAATCGTTTTACTACTCTTTACTGCAGAAGCAGCCTCTCATTCAGTATGTGGAACGGTTACGCAAGATACACCCGCAATTGTCCGTTTCACTTTACATCTGGCAAAATCACTTATAATTAAAGATTACACTTTGAAAATTGCTATTATTAAATTAAACGTAAAATAAAATGCAAGGCTGATCGGACAGCTAAAATAATTTTATTGCCCCCCAAAAAAAATAAAATAAAATGAAAAAAAAAAAAATTATTATTATTATTATTATTATTATTAAAATTTAATTATAAAATAAAATAAAATTATTTTAGCTGTCCGATCAGCCTTGCATTTTATTTTACGTTTTGTTCAACATTGCTGATCCTGATCTACACAAAGATCCGGCTACACTTTGCTGCTGTTTGTACAAGTGGTCCCTGCACTATTCAAGAGTTACCTTATTATTAAATTGCCATTGGAAAAGTGTCATTCAGGTCGGTGTGTGGGGGAGGGGTGGGGGGAGGAGGGGGATTTCGGGTACATATTAACCCATTGCAGTCCGCGTGTTTTCCAGCAATTTCAGATATTAGCATATTGTTAATTATTCACCTGATGTGCATTAAAAAAAGACAACTTATTGGGTCAAAGAAACAGCACTCCTTTGGTCTAGAATAGCTAGAATTTCTAATTGTCGAATAAAACACCCTAGCTGCGAATAAAAGATTACCCAAAGAACAAACCTGAAGGTAAAAATTTCGATGAAATTTGATCCTCACGTCACATGGCAATAATTTGATCATAGGCTATAGGAAACATGGGTTTCGACTAAATGAAGTAGTCTTTTGTCTTTTCTGGTCGTTTCTCCCCATTTATTTCTTGTAGAATAGCCATAACATTCTTATATCGCCAGCATGCATTCGTTAAGTCTTGGTAACCGTGCCATGTTATTGAAACCCCAGGCGCGGCCGCTAAGCGCGTGAGCGTTGACACTAAAAAGTGAGTTAACGCTCGCGCGCTTAGCGACCGCGGCTGGGATTTCAATAGGACGCACGGTTACCAAGACTAACGAATGCTGACGAATAGGCCATTTTACAGTTGTATGCTTAGTGACCTGGTCTTGAATTAAAAGCGAGGCTGAGGTTGACCTTGTTTTGATACAGACCTCACTGCTTTTCATATGTAAATGCGAATAGTTAGCATAAGTTGTAGCATCAAATGAGGAGATTAAAAGGTGCATAGGATTTTTTTTGATGAGCATGGTCTTTTCGTAGTTCCACGGGCTAGTTTGCGGTTGAAAATCTATTTCTGACACGACGTAATGTACAACGGGCGTGCAGCGCTGTCGTGTTCGATGAATTTATTTCCCACGGAAAATTATTTTACTGCGGCCACAAAACGTGTAATTTCTTCAATGCAATCTCTCACAAAAAAGATTTCTAAAAGAAAGGGAAAAGATTCTGGAGAGATGGTTCTGTATCCAGTGAATATTAATGAACATTGCAGTTGAAATTTGATCATGCACGCATATTTTTTTTCGATATATGCAAATTTTGCTCCAGACGACGCCAGACAGTCTGACGTCATTCATACTTTGTTTTTCACTGTTGCTAGGCAACAGTGCGGACACCTTCAAAGATATAAACATATATACATATATATATACTAGAAATACGTGACTCGCAAAACCTCGCGAAGCTGGGGCTGGGTGGAAAACCCCCTTTACTCGTATTGTAGCATCAAATGAGGAGATTAAAAAAGGCATAGGATTTTTTTGATGAGCATGGTCTTTTTGTAGTTCCACAGGCTAGTTTGCGGTTTAAAAACTATTTCTGACGCGACGTAATGTACAACGGGCGTGCAGCGCTGTCGTGTTCGATGAATTTATTTCCCACGAAAAATTATTTTACTGCGGCCACAAAACGTGAAATTTCTTCAATGCAATCTCTCACAAAAAAGATTTCTAAAAGAAATGGAAAAGATTCTGGAGAGATGGTTCTGTATCCAGTGAATATTAATGAACATTGCAGTTGAAATTTGATCATGCACGCATATTTTTTTTCGATGTATGCAAATTTTGCTCCAGACGACGCCAGACAGTCTGACGTCATTCATACTTTGTTTTTCACTGTTGCTAGGCAACAGTGCGGACACCTTCAAAGATATAAACATTATAATGCAATTCGAGGGATTTGATTGGCTAAGCAGCTACGGTATATGAGCAATTATACCATGGCCGAGAAATAGCGACCATTAAATTGTCTGCTGGTTGTTCTTGCACAGCAAAATCAGTAAGATTTAGCAATATTTCTTGATTGTTTTTAATAAAACAATTATTCCACTTGCGCTTGTTGGATATGAGATGATTATAGCCAACTCGGCGCTTCGCGCCTCGTTGGCTATCTATCATCCCATATCCAACGCGCGCTCATGGAATAATTGTTAAATATACATATATATATATATATATATACTAGAAATACGTGACTCGCAAAACCTCGCGAAGCTGGGGCTGGGTGGACTCCGGGTCAACTCCGGGTCAACTCCGTCAAGGCGAGCGCTGTTGGCTCGGGCAAAGGAGTCAATTCTTTTCTCATATAAACGCTCGCTGTCGGCTGGGAGGGCGACCCTCTTTCCCGGGACAACTTTCTCCATATCGTGACGGGGCCTTATTGAAACTTTGAAAACGCGAGTGAAATGAACGATGTCGTCCGAATGGTGGAAAGAAATAGAAGAAATAATCTTACACCTAATTTCTCGGTGACCAAAGACCAGTGCTAATATCACTGCTCAAATTTGCAGTGGGAATTACATCCAACTGAAAATGTCTTTTTATCTCGAGGTAAAGGGGTTGAAAAAAATTATGCCCTGACCGGGATCGGGATTGGGCTAAAACAGCGGTCGGGATTACGGGATTGAGGGAAAAATTTGTCCGGGATGGCGGGATTGAAGAACCGTATTGGGGACCCTCTTTTTTAGGTATCTATTGTAACTGTTTTAAATTGTGGCGTCTCTTGCCACAGTGTGAGTCTCAAACATATCCTGAAGGTGAGAAAGGCCGTGCCCTTCGAAATATTGGATAGTATACTTCCCTGACCGTGAAATCAGCCTTGCTCTTCTTTTTTTTTAGATTATTTCTCTTCGCAACTGTCAATCATACAGTTTTAACAATTTACAATATCAATAACGCGATTCGATACTCGATATACAGCTGTTTCGACAAAAGTTGTCCAAAAAAGACTAAAAGCGTACGCGACAATACCGAAAGGTAGTTTGGGAAATACCCAATAAATTTCAATAAAAGCTCAGAATCCATATTGCCCGCCATCTCAAGTCTTCGCCGTACGGTCGAGGCAATATAAATTTTGACTATCATTGAAGTTTTTTTAGGTATTTCCCATACTACATTTCGGCATTGTCGCGTACGCTTTTACGCTTTTTTGTACGAACAGCTGTAGTCCAAAGGCTACATTTTAAGCATCGTTTACTCGATTTAACATGTTGTTACACGTTGTAAAACTAGCCTGCAGAGCACGAGTTATTTTATAGTGCATCAAGTTTCAGACGAGTAGAGGCAAGCGCGACGCCGTGCATGACTCGTGCATCGCGTATGCCTCCGTTCGCCGTTCAACAACGTGCAAGTCAGAGGGCAACCGTTTTCAACTCGGTCGATCACGCCATTTAGTCTTCGATAACTGCGACTGGCACGCATTTTAGCTGGGGGTGTACCGCTAGAACCTTGACCTACACTAGATCATGTTCACTTTTAATTCGGCAACCCTATTCTAGAGTAAACACCGAATATCCCCACTCTATTGATCCTAAACCTAAACTTTCTCGGACTAAATTCTTCAATCAACTGATTAGTTTCGCGGGAAATGATACCCTGTTCTAGACCAAAACTCTCTGATTTCTATACCCTATTCGAGAGTAAACTCGCTTCAAATCATATCCTTCACAGTGGCACATACCTATGCAGCTCATATGGGAGTACCAATTCCCCACCCCCCCCCCCCCACCCATTTCCCGGGCACTCACTCAACTAACATTGCATCTTGCAAACACCGACTGACTGCCTTTGAGTATCTTGTGCTGTTGAATGGTTAAATTAGGGATAAAACCGGATTGCCATTGCAAATTATATATGTCGCGTTTTACTGTAATTACTGAAGAGTTGATAGATGCGAAAATATATAAATCATTCGGAGTTTTAGACCACCCCACTGCTCTAGGGTGCAATGATTGCCTCATTTTACAAAGTCCCATGATGACGATGACTGCTGGATTGGATTGGATTGGATAACTTTATTTTAACACGGAGTTTATGTGTGATCACTTTCTGGCCGTAAATTACGCAGTAGCGGTATGACAATCCATAAAAGTTGTAACCTAGAAAGAACGAGCATCGATTTTTCTTGGCCTTCTCCAAAGTTACATTCAGCTTTCAAACAACCAAAATAAACGTTTCATCATAATTATCTTTGAGAAAAATGTCCGCAACAGACGAGGTACAATAACACGTAGCTTGTTAATTTAAAGTTGTTTTTCAACTGAGAGTTTCTAAGCAGGTTCTAATGTTTATTTACGGCTGTTCGATATATGCTGCCGCAGATTGTGCTCCAGGATGTAAACTCGCTGCAAACTGTGGAGGAGCATTCCAAAACAACCGACTTAAAAGGTAAATAAAATAGTTATCAGAAGATGAGCCGAAAAACTGCGTACTTTACTTTTCATTTAATGGCTCAGTCATTTCCAAGCCGCGTGACCAATCCCACGGGCATTCTTTGGATGTTTGTCATGGTGGGGGTATTTCCATTTTGAGGTCTATTAGTGCCCCGATTACCCCAGGTGAGGGTGGGTGGAGGCCGGGGGGTAGGGGGAGGGGCATCTCATTGATAATTGACTGAGCTATAAGTGAATACACGATTTTCATTTAGGCGCACAGTAACGATATCGTATCGGTATCACATCGTTTACGTGGATGACTAGAGCAACATTTTCCCAAGAAGAAGAAAGAATGTTAAGCATCGAAAAACTAACCCATTTAGTTACCGTTAAGTATAATATTCGTTTAATTTTCTTGAGTGGTTTTATAACGGATGACATACAGTGTATCAAAATGGTGGCAAAATCACTGGTCTCATTCACTTTCTTTGTACATGTTTTTGTTCTCATCAGATCCGCTGCCAAAGTCATCCAAAGTCCCAGCAATATTGCCTGTTGCATTTTTGATGTTGGAAAGTATCGAAGAAGTTCCATATCCATATAACAACCTCCGTACTGGTTGTTTTTCTGTTTATTGAACCACAATTTGAAACTGTGTAAATTTTCGCTACCGTAGAAGAATTGGTTGATAGTCAATTTACAAAGGTGCTAATTAATTCCCTAGTTTTATTGGAACAGGCATGTAATCAGATACTGACACATACGCATGTTAAGTCAAAGGGTCTCTGCAATATTAAATTGATGAAATAAATAACTAAAAAAGTTGGAATTATTACTGTAGTCGTGTGATCTGTTTTCGTAGCTGAGATCTTGTGTGTCTTATCACGGCTATTTGTCTTTTGATTATCCTGCGTGGCCGCCTTTTGTCCTCGCTTCTTGGCGTTCTGAACTGTGAGATTTGCATTTTCCTCCTGTAATGTCAAATGAAGCTGTATCTAGTCGCGAATTCTGTTTAGTGGTGCTCAACAGAAAATATTTTGTTTGGAGAGTCTTTCGCAATGGAGCTGTCAAGGTAAATTCAATTCATCTCTCACAGCGGCCATCGCTGACATGACAGTTGCATGACCGTAAGTTATTTTGATTGGCTACCATTTGCGGCAAGGCGTCGTGCTCATCGAGGGGGCGGAATACTCGTGTCAATGCTTTCGTGTCAGGCTTTTCTTCTCTTTTCCCCTTCCTCTCTTCCTCTTTGCAGTTGCATGTTAAACAGTTGTCTCTGCATCGAAAAGCCACACCTCTTGTTCCCTTCCGACCGACCAGCCATATCAAACTCAGTGTTAACAAAAGCTTATATCAAGTTCCGGTGATCACGCCCCCACCAACGTCTGACTCAAGAACACCTAAGATTTGAAACATTTTACAAGATTACTCAAAAACATTTTAACGGCGATCAGTTGTACCAACGAATTAAAAAAAATTAATATTAAAGCTATTGTATAGCAGGTTTTGAAATGCCAAAATCAAAGGTAATTTCACGCCAGTGTGAAAACAATGGGTCTGTACTCTTCTACGCATGCTCGGATCTCGATTGTACCGACAAATTCGGATAGATCGAAAAATTTCCTTTATTTTGGTATATAATTCGGCTTGTTTTCGACTATGTTGGGTGGGTCAAATCGCCGTTAAAGTTGGAGGACTTCTGCTGTTCCTGTTATTTTCGTTCTGCGGATCTGTGAATGCTGTGGGAGATGGATCGGACGATCAAAATAATGGATTTGCGGGCCATCCGCCACTTTTATCTACATGCAGTATCATCAAGTAAGCTATTCATAAGAACTTAAATAAATCAACTGTCTCGATTTTTTTCGGACACGCAGTAATAAGTTAAATTTTCATTGCTAATAATCTCGCATATTTCTTATCCCGGTCGTTTTTATTCAACTTTCAGCTATCTCCTCTACACAATTGCCAAAATTGAATGAAGTGGTCTGAGGGTAGTGGCGAGTCTGCCTTCGCTGCAATCGTGGAGAAAATCTTTCAAGAAACGGGCATTCGCAGTGTTTTTGTGAAAAACCGAATCATAAATGCCTTTTGAAAAAAGATTGGGTCTCTGTGTGCCGAGCTCAAAAGAGTCAAGAAGAAAAGTGTAGGTTTCGGCGTCAAAAGGATTATAAACAAATGGCGTGACCAAACTTTAATATGAGATGAAGATATTTTACTACGAACTTGACAAATACGTTATTGAAAAGGAAAATTAGGATTTACGAGGGAAGAAATGAACACGAAGTTCCATCCGCTGGAAAAGATTGTTGTCTTCGATCAGATTCACATGCCCGCCACTCGTCGTAGCGTTCACTGTAGCCAACGCAATTTCGCTTCCCGACCTTGTCCACAGGATATAGTATTAGTTTACGGTCGGTTGTTTTCACTCATGTCTTTTTTCGGTAAAGCTCTGATGAAAAGACCTTTTCCGCGTATCGTTTTGGTGCTATGATCTCCCTCTTAACTCTCCCTGCCGCCATCGCTGCCATGTTATTTGTTTTCATCTTACCTCTAGCGCTTGCCCAATACCGAAAAATTTTGGCCGCGCCAGACTGGACGCAAATTCAAGCAAATGCTCACGTTCGTAGGAGATAAGTTTGATATGAACCTTAGTGATTTACTAGTTAGCGCCAAACTACGTAATCCCACACAAAACAACCTACCCCATGGATCTTTTCGATGTGGAGACAACTGTTTAACTTGCAAATACACAACAGACGGATGTACCAGTTACACATTTCATTCTACCGGCGAAACTAGACATATTACTCATCATATAGACTGTTACTCTAAAAACGTTATTTACCTGGTACACTGCAACCACTGCCACAAACAATACATAGGAGAAACAAAACGACGACTTAAAGATCGTTTTAACGAACACCGTAGACCAGTTGGCAAACAAACAAACATTTCCAAACCCAGCATAGTCTCAGAACATTTTCTTACTAACGACCATAACGCTTCTGACATGTGACTTATTCCTCTAGAACTCATTAAATCTTATCGTGACAGTGTACACAAAGCTAGAGAGGAATACCTCATCGACAGAGGTCAAACTCTTGAACCCTTAGTTCTTAATAGGAGAGATGACACATGAACATTTTTCCCTAATTTATGTTAATTTCTCACTGTGACGTATTTTGGTTTTTGTTTTCCATGTTGTTGGTCATGCCTATTGACCAATTGTTGTTTCAAATTTCAAATTGTAACGTTTTTGTTGATGTAAATCTAATCAAGCCTTTGTTTTTTAGGTATCTATTGTAACTGTTTTAAATTGTGGCGTCTCTTGCCACAGTGTGAGTCTCAAACATATCCTGAAGGTGAGAAAGGCCGTGCCCTTCGAAATATTGGATAGTATACTTCCCTGACCGTGAAATCAGCCTTGCTCTTTTTTTTTAGATTATTTCTCTTCGCAACTGCTTATTAAGTTGGTGTCAATCATACCATTTCAACAATTTACAATATCAATAACGCGATTCGATACTCGATATACAGCTGTTTCGACAAAGGTTGTCCAAAAAAGACTAAAAGCGTACGCCACAATACCGAAAGGTAGTTTGGGAAATACCCAATAAATTTCAATAAAAGCTTAGAATCCATATTGCCCGCCATCTCAAGTCTTCGCCGTACGGTCGAGGCAATATAAATTTTGACTATCATTGAAGTTTTTTTAGGTATTTCCCATACTACCTTTCGGCATTGTCGCGTACGCTTTTACGCTTTTTTGTACGACCTTTGTCGAAACAGCTGTAGTCGAAAGGCTACATTTTAAGCGTCGTTTACTCGATTTAACATGTTGCTGCACGTTGTAAAACTAGCCTGCAGAGCACGAGTTATTTTATAGTGCATCAAGTTTCAGACGAGTAGACGCCGTGCATGACTCGTGCATCGCGTATGCCTCCGTTCGCCGTTTAACAATGTGCAAGTCAGAGGCCGTAGGGCAACCGTTTTCAACTCGGTCGATCACGCCATTTAGTCTTCGATAACTGCGACTGGCACGCATTTTAGCTGGGGGTGTACCGCTAGAACCTTGACCTACACTAGATCATGTTCACTTTTAATTCGGCAACCCTACTCTAGAGTATTACCAAAAATCCCCACTCTATTGATCCTAAACCTAAACTTTCTCGGACTAAATTCTTCAATCAAGTGATTAGTTTCGCGGGAAATGATACCCTGTTCTAGACCAAAACTCTCTGATTTCTATACCCTATTCGAGAGTAAACTCGCTGCAGATCATGTCCTTCACAGTAGCACATACCTATGCAGCTCATATGGGAGTACCAATCCCCCCCCCCCACCCCCTTCCCGGGCACTCACTCAACCAACATTGCATCTTGCAAACACCGACCGACCGCCTCTGAGCACCTTGTGCTGGCGAATGGTTTAATCTGGGATAAAACCGGATTGCCATTGCAAATTATATATGTCGCGTTTTACTGTAATTACGGAAGAGTTGATAAATGTGAAAATATGTAAATCATTCGGAGTTTTAGATCACCCCACTGCTCTAGGGTGCAATGATTGCCTCATTTTACCATAAAGTCCCATAACCCATAATGACGATGACTGCTGGATTGGATTGGATTGGGTAACTCTATTGTTACACGGGGTTTATTGGTGATTACTTCTAGTCCTGGCCGTAAATCACGCAGTAGCGGTATGACAATCCATAAAAGTTGTAACCTCGAAAGAACGAGCATCGATTTTTCTTGGCCTTCTTCAAAGTTGTATTCAGCTTTCAAACAACCAAGACAAACGTTTCACAATAATTTATCTTTAAGCCTGAGAATGTCCACAACAGACGAGGTACAAAAACATGCAGCTTGTAATTTAAAGTTGTTTTTCAACTGAGAGTTTCTAAGCAGGTTCTAATGTTTATTTCCGTTTGTTCGACGTTTGTTTCCGCAGATTGTGCTCCAGGATGAAAACTCGCTGCAAACTGTGGAGGAACATTCCAAAACAACCGACTTCAAAGGTGAATAAAATAGCTCTCAGAAGATGAGCCGAAAAACTACGTACTTTGCTTTTCATTTAATGGCTCAGTTATTTCCAAGCCGCGTGACCAATCCCAGGGGCATTCTTTGGATATTTGTCATGGTGGGAGTATTTCCCCTTTGAGGTCTACAAGTTCCCCAATTACCCCAGGTGAGAGTGGGTGGAAGGGGTGGGGGGAGGTGAATCTCATTGATAATTGACTGAGCAAGTGGATACACGAGTTTCATTTAGGCGCACAGTAACGATATCGTATTGGTATCACATCGTTTTCGTGGATGACTAGGGCAACATTTTCCCAGTTCCACTTGATTGTGGGAAATTCATGGGCTCATTTAGCACTGGTTTAACATACACTGCAGGCCCGTAAGCTGGTTTTTGTCTGGCTATGATCGTTTTCTTTTTAAACGGACCAAACCGGCCGTAGTTTAAAAATTTGACTAATTTTTTTATCTTTGTCAATGTTATACACTGATTAACGTATTTATTCGATTAACCACTGGGTGCTTATTTCATTTTGGTCCCATAAGGGTTGGCACTTATTCCAGGGTGGGCGCTTATTTTCGCGAGGGTGGTGGGTGCTTATTATTTTCCCAACATTTTCAGTAAGCGAGAACATTTTAAGAGAACAACAAAACAAGGAATAACAAGTTTATTTCGTTTCAACAAGACAAAAACTCAGTGAAAAAGCTAACATCAGCAGGCCGAAAACAATATAAAAGGTTTATTGGCTATCGTTTTTCAAACAAATTTTGGAACACACGTGACGTTCCTCTTACTTCACCCTGGGGTAGTACAGAGATGACTCAAATGCCACACACTTTACAACTCAACAAATAGACAACATTACTAGAATTATAACTTAGTTCATAATTGGTTGAATAGGCCTTTTAAGTGTTAGTTGACTCGAAACTGTCCCCTGTGGCAAGATCATTCACAGACCTGACATCGTTCACCTCCACACTTAACAGTTCCCGGTGGTTTGTACCCTCAAAAAAGGAATGATTTAAGTTTTGCGTGTACAGAATAGTCTCCCAGACTTTTGGGTCTCCTGTGAGAATGAAAAGTTTGACATTTTGACACGTTGACACATTTTGGAAAAAGTGGGCGGCATGAGGTTATAAGAAAATGATAACAGGCTCCTCTCCTTTCTCTCTTTTTCTCTCCCCTAGTCCCCCTCGTTTTTGTTTCGTCGCTCTCTACTTCGTGCGTCTCTCTAGGAGCATGGAACATGCAAGCAGCGCGCGCTTTAGAAATCGCATGCGAGAGTAGCTAGTAGGCAAAAGTTGTACCGTCTAAATCGTCCTTAACTCGCCCTTAATATCTCCGAGAAATAAGCAACGTTAACAGAAACAACACAACTCCAGAAAAAAAGATAAGTAAAAGTAAAAATAAGCCATTGAAACTGGTTACTATAATTTTACAAATTCGTTTTACTGGGCAAGAGTATCCAGGCTTTGTACACGTCTCTTGAAATCAGAAAAAAAATACTCTTTTGTTAATTTTTAAGGAAGAGCATTCCATTGCTTGGCGGAAAAAACATGAAAAGGAGCGTGGCCCACAGGTAGTAGTTCTACACTTGCTAAAGGACAATACGTTTCTACCACGCAAATCTTAGCTTGTACAGCTTGTAGTAAACATATTTCTCGTATAGGTGGGATACTGAGTGAAAAATAAGCTCTTGTAAACTAATGAATGTGCTTATCTTACAGCAAAGTCATTTCAACTTTGCTTAATCAATTAGTCAAAAGTGCAATTATTAAGGCAACCAACTCTTTCACATGTATCTAGTTTCATTCGGCAAGGAATAAGCAAATAACAAAGCTTAGACATAATCCAAAATACATGTATCATTACATTTACCTGTTTCATTCACGAATTCGCGCACACCGAGCGCTTTGATTATACGATTTAAACTTCACACGATTAAACTTCAATTAGATGTGGAGCTTTCGTGTGTGGAATGCTGGCAACAAATTAAAATCTCTGTTGAATGTTTCATTCCGAAGAGAAGAGTAAGTGAAAATACCCCATCACTCCAGGCTATATTTCAGGCTTTCTGTTAGTGTTTTTTTTTTGTTTCCGCGGAGGTGTATAGAAATCATGGAACACCCGTTTTACACCGAATTCATGACAGGAGAAATTATCTGTTAATCATAAGATAAAAATAACTAGCTCAAACTTCAACAGCCAACTGAAACAAATCAGCTTCTTATATCAGGAGACAGGCCCGTAGCAAGGCTAAAACAACTGAGGGGGCTTAGCAAAATGGTTAAACAAAACTACCCCCCACCCCCCGCGTCACCCAAAAAAACAGACTGATTAGGGAGTTTAAGATGCAACGAGAACATAAAAAAAAAACCAGTAGATTTAGTAAGTAAACCAGTAACTTTACACCTCCATCACACTTTTTGGTACATTATTTTGCCGTTTCTTTTACGTGCACTGCCATTTTAAGTTTTCTTATTCCCGGGGTAGTCAATCAATAAAATCGATAATCGATAGCATTCGATAACAATCGATAAAAATCGATTAATTTTTTCGAAGTTCGATAAAAATCGATAAAAGATTTCGTTGTGAGTAATCGATAATTATCGATTTTTGAATCAGGGCTCTCGATTTTATCGAAACTGAAGTTCCAATTTTCGAAACGGCAACACCAAAAGATATTGAACTCGCAGAGACACTTAAACAACTTCCCTGTTCGTTAAACGATATAAATTGCTTCATCTTTTCTACAAACTTTTAGTATTACTCAGCGTGTGTTGTATTTGTAATCCGATAAAGATCCGTGGTCTGTTTTATTTATTGTGTCTACGGCTTCTAGAGAAGCGTAGACACTATGTCATCGGGTTGAGTGAAAGAGTGAAAGAGTGTAAGAGTGTAAATGCCACAGGAATCCCAAATGGAATCCTATCGAAAGCCGACGGTAATCCTCGACTGACCGAGTTCTAAGCGATTGTACTTCCGGATCAGGACAATGGCGACAATACGGTAAATGATGTTTTCCGATGTTGATTTGCTTTTTACAAATAGTTTAAGTGATGATTTGAACCAGAATGCTGTAACTTCTGTAATTTTCATCGCAAAAACGCCCGAAATTACTGCGAATGATCGCTTAAATTTGAACAAACACGGAGTGTCTTCAAATTTTACATGCGTGTTTGCACGCACGCAAAAAAAACCTGAAAGTTTTGGCCTCTAATAGCAAATGCATCGTTTATTTCAATAAAATGTTTTGCTGGAAAAGCTTTTTGTTGATTTTTGTGTCTTTGTCAATTCATATATGCGTTTGAGAAGCGACAGATGCGTAATCTAGCAAGGACAATTTGCTTAAGCGGGTTGAAATTTGATATACCAAAGGTCTTCATCAACATGCCGTGAATTTTAGCAATTTTTGCGTTCAAGTGTGTTTTTCGGCAAATGATTAATAGTAACGATATTATTTTACGTCAGAAAACATTTGTTTAATCATTCCAGTTTAATATGCAGTTAATTTTGGAAGCCAACGATATTTATTTATCTGCTGCGCATTTTAAACCGCTCTAGGAAAAGTTAATTTATGCGAAACCTATGGAAACACGACAGGAGTCAAAGGGTTAAAGAATGATACTTGCCATTCATAAGTTCAGTATATGCATTTTATGCCTACGTTTCAGATTAGAACTTTGCTTTCATTAATTTATGTTTAGAACTTTGCTGCCTTGCTTTCAGTACAAAGTTGTGGTTCACGTTGTAAGATTATGTAATATATTGTTTATGTTAGAATAAAGTTACAGTTCTCTTCATACAAAATGTTTGTGGTAAACGATACCAGCTTAATCTCAATCTCACCAGTATTCTGTACAACATTTTTACAACCATTTTTTTATCTCTATCCTATTTCCACTCCTCCCTCTTCGTTTTCATTTCAGTCTTATTTCCCTTTTCTTCAATTCTTTTATATCACATTTCTTTACCAGTACTACAGTAGACACATGCAGTCTGAGACTGCCTATTTTTTGCTGATGTAACACAATCGCACGCTCGTTGCTCTTTCACCCAGTCTTTAAAGGGAAAGATTTTCGTGACTTTTTGAGTAAAGATATGAACAATTCATCTAGACGCCCTTGGGCTCGTAATCTAAATTATTCGTCTTGTTCCCCATATTTCTTAGGTTAAAACGCGGTTTCAAAACCAACGGAACAAAGGGAGGGAAAAAATTTAGACGACAATCTTGAAGCCGAGAACCCGGAAAAGGAAAAATAATTTACGTTTGTAATCGAACCCGGTTAATTGAACAATAAAATCAGGAAGAAAATCATAATGCAGTCTCTTTGGTCTCTTGTACAGTGTTTGTCAAAATCATTTCATTGCTGCCTTTGAAATCTAGATTTAAAGAGTCACAATCAAACGCTCCCTCAACGGAAACAGGATAATTTTATCGATTCAATAACGATCGATGAATCCGATACGATCGATAATATTAACACTTCGTCGGCGTGTGAGTATCGAATTTCATCGATTGACCGATAAAATCGATATCGTTTAAGTTCAATTTATCGATAGATATCGATTTATCGAATGATTTTCCGATATCAATTTTTATCGATTGGCTACCCCGGGCCCATTTCACGATTGAAGGAGGATGTAAACAAACGACAACAAATTTTTCTTCCTCTTTTAAAATTTGGCTTGAACCGGGCAGTAAGAATCTGACTGTGGGAGAATTTTTCTCTGACAGGTAGTAAACACATTTTTGAAGGGTTGCGAAAAGGTATTTGCAGCGTCAGAGTTCAAGACTGATTACTGCACATTAATTTGGTTTAATTATTTATTTTTTGGCGAATTGTTATGTAACTTCCAAAAATTCTGGGGGGGCTCAAGCCCCCTCTGCCCCTCCCCCTGCTACGGGCCTGGGAGAAAATAAAATTGATCAGTATCATTGTGAGAGAATTGTGTAAATTATGAAAAAAGTGCATCAATTCATGTTTTTGTAACATTTTTCCAACTAGACAATGACATAATTATTTCAACGCTTCGTAACTAGTTATATGTCCCAGGAACCAATTAAAGCAAAATAAATGCGTTGTGAATATTTTTCATCGCTGACAATCATACCATTTAACAATTTTCAATATCGATCACGCGATTCAATTCAAAGTCCAAAGTCTACCTTTTCAAAGTGTTGCTACATGTACACGTTGTTGAACGGAATAGAGCTAGGGGTTCAATTCTGTTTAACAACGCGCAAGTCCAAAGGCTACTACATTTTCAACTTTTTTTTCTAAAAGAACGATTTTCTGTACTGCTTGCTATGAAATATCACAGTTTTTTCCATTTATTACTCCAGGACCTGTTTATCACATTAAAGTCTGTTTTATTATTAGCCCAGCATTTTCTATAAGCCTGTTATAAGGTTTCCCACTAAATTTTGGTATTTTGTAACAACAGAATTATCCTAAAAGACTACTGATTACTTTAATTCACACTTGTTGGCAAACGTTATGTAGTTTGAAAATGGGGTCACCACGCAGGTTTCACAGCTATTTTTAAAAATGACGTTAAAAACAACAAATCATTGTCCCTTTTTAAGGCAAAGCTAAAAAGTTTGTGAATGATGCACTCTCTGGTTGTTTAGCTATTTTTAAATTCGTTTGATATTGTGAAATCATTTTTAGGTAATTTTATTTTTTATTTCATTTTCAAGTTGCAGGGCCCCATTCCCACTAAAAACAGCCAAGGCGAGTGGGCTCCCTGGATAAATATTATCATTAATAATGGCAATTGAATTGAGTAGAGTGCAATTTGGTCTGAAATCATATGTGTGATTTCAAAATCGAATGAGCGCGCAGGGCGAGATTGATTTAAAATCACAAGTATGATTTCAGACCAAAACTGCACAACACAAAGTTCAATAATTTACCACTTTAATATTACCACCTATTTTGAAATCACAGAGTATCATTGTCAATATTATCATTCTATTTTTGTTACTTCATTTCCGTTTTAATGGGCTAAAGAAAGGATGCGATTTAGAACAAAAAATGTTTTAATTTGGGAATAAATCGCACTGTTGAGAGCCTTTCAGATTGTAAAGATCACCAGTGATTTCAAAATGGGTGTAATAATAATAATAATAATAATAATAATAATAATAATAATAATAATTATCATAAAACAGTTGTTGTTTTTCGAGAAGGTAATGGGGCGAGTTTTACCAAAAATGCCTCGACTGCTCAATTTCTGTGCAAAAAGGAAATTGTTTGGCATGGGTATAAGACTGAATAATACATCTTGGTACAACTGAACATTATACAAAATTTCAACATTCAAGCCATTGAACACGTGCCTTAGAGTAAGCCTCATAACATTGACCTACGTATTTCTGGCCATAGCTTCTCCCTTCACTCTTTTTAAATAGCTCTCTTCCATATTCTGTAAGCCTGCCAAGCTAGCGGTTTTGTTTGTGCGGGGTCAAAAGTCTTGGCGGCAAGAGAGCGCAGAAAAACCACTGAAAAATCGCCAAGCCTTTTTACCCTGGCGCAAACAAACGAAAGCGAACAAAAAAACCTGCCAGCTACGCAGGCTAATATTCTTTTAAATTTTTTAAAAATATTCTTATTACCTATAATTGCACGATAAACATAAAGTAAACATTCTGTTTTGATTTTGAAGTTAGTTGCTTAGTAACAGGTATCCAAGGAAGAAAAGGGCAAGAATTGCAACAGAAACAGCCATGGATTTTCTGTTTTCTTTCCTCAGTACTCCAAGGTCTTTCTCTGTAAACAAACAGCAAAGACAATCAAATGCTAGAAAATTGTTGTGGGTAAAATCTACATGTTCTTGACAGTGGACAGTCCTTGCAGCAAATAATTATAATGATGATGATGATGATAATAATAATTATATTATAATAATAATAATTGGACACTACTTGTCAAGGCGCTGTCTGCCAAGTTAGCACAATTGCAGACAAAATAGCTAAGAAACAGGAAAAATACACATGCAGGCATCAAACAACTTTATAAAAACACAAGCGTTTAACAAATCAATATTGTTTTCGACTTTCTCGGAGGCTACCACGAGGAGTTAAGGAAAGGACTAAGCTCAATAACAAACACTGACAAAGAGCTGTCCTTTCTTATTGAACGCTGTCAGCAGCGCTGTCACTAAGATTTCAAGTTGCTGGATAAATACAACAAGCAGGCGGGGAATCAAACAGCTAGGAATTTCTTTTGGTTCTATTTTTCTTCTATTTTCCTATGAAAATAGCTGGGGGCCACGTTCTTAGTAACCGGGGGAAATCCCCGGCCCCCGCCTCTTAATGACAGCCCTGCTGTCAGAAATGGATTTTATCTACCAGAAAGCAAATATAGTTAAGAAGTTCTATGAATACATATAAATTGTTTGAAATATGTCATGAAAATGATTGACTGCAACATAACTAGCCCAGACCCGTGTCCGCAAGTTATGTAAATAATTCATGAAAACAAAAATGAAATCTTCAATAATATTAATAATAATAATAATAATATGTCTTTATTCATCAAATAAAAAATAAAAATATTCAATGTTACAATAAAAATATAAAAAAAATGAGCCCAAGATTACACCAATTGAAAAATATATAAAAAATACGTTGTCAACTAATAAAAGATTCAAGCTAATAATGTAATAAAAATTCATACTCCTAAGTTATATCTAAACCCTAGTCTATTAAAAAATTATTCTATATATTACTCCTATTACTCTATATTATTATAAGAAATTACACGTTTATATAAATATTTCGTTGAAGGTGTCCGCACTGTTACCTAGCAACAGTGAAAAACAAAGTATGAATGACGTCAGACTGTCTGGCGTCGTCTGGAGCAATATTTGCATACATTGGGAAAGTTTGCGTGTTGGATCAAATTTCAACTGCAATGTTCATAAATATTCACTGGATACAGAACTATCTCTCCAGAATCTTTTCCTTTTCTTCCAGAAATCTTTTTTGTGAAAGATTGAAGTGAAAGACTGAAGAAATTACACGTTTTGTGACCGCCATAAAATAATTTTCTGTGGGAAATAAATTCATCGAACACGACAGCGCTTCACGCACGTTGTACATTTCGTCTTGTCAGAAATAGATTTTCAACCGCAAGTTAAACTAGCCTGTGGAACCTCGAAAAGACCACGCTCATCAAAATAGTTGCTATGTTCAGAAAGCTTTTAATCTCCTCGTTTGATGCTACAATACGAGTAAAGAGAGCTTTCCACCCAGCCCCAGCTTCGCAAGGTTTTGCGAGTCACTTATTTCTAGTATTTAGAACAGACGGCAGTTGCATTTCTCTGAGAGGTCTGAAACACTAAAATGGACAGAGGCATAGCGTCTCTTGAAATATATTGTCAAAAAAGAGACAGAAAAAAGAGACAGAACATAATAACTTTCATCTTGGTTCTAAATTACATTGTTCAGTTCTAAAAAATATCCATACTCCCCCACGGGAAGGATTTTTGTTTTGTATCCCCCCTCCCCCTAGGAAATTCCAGTTTAGCTTTCTACTAATTTGCTTCTTAACTTTTAGCTTTTCAAACCCTCCTCCCCCTAGGAATTTCTGGTGATGGGCTTGCTTCCATGGGGTCAGGATATGAATTTTGTTCTTGCTATTAAATTGTTGTATCCAGTACATACAAATGGAACCAGAAATATCAGAACTTCAAAAATTAGAAAAAAAACTGTTTTTACAATAACTGTTGAAATTCTTGCATGCTGATTGGCTTGTAGCTATTGCGGATAGGACGAAATGCATGCCCTTTCTTAACAGCTAACATAAAGCCAATTTCAATTGTACACTTTTCATGTTACCATGAAAAACAGACAGATGGCAGTTTTCTATGGTCTGTACTTTTTTAGATCATAAAATGTTCAAAACTTGCCGGTGTCTAGACTGCCCACCTGCGGCTCTTTGTTCCACTTGAGTTTTGAACATTTTATGACATCACATTCTGTTTATGATATTAAAAAGGCAGAGGATTGACCATAGAAAACTGCCATCAATTTGTTAAAATTGATAACACAACATCATTAGCGGTGTCAGAGTTCTTACCATGTTCTCTAATTTGTTCTTTCAATTGCTTCATCTTATACTCCAGATCTTCCCTAAAATGAACAATCACATGAAGTGATTACTGTAAAATCCTGGAACTTATAAACCCAGCTGCTTATAAGCCCCCAAGGTTATATAAGCCCATCTACAGTATTTGTAAACAAACATTTTATTATGGTTTTAAGCCCCACCCCCCCCCCCCCCACCTTCCACTTATCTCATCTATTTCCTGAATTACAAGATGCCGTCAGCTGATCAAGCCCTTCAAGAAGATGCGGAGTTTCAGCTTAAGATGGATGACTCAGACGATGATATTGATGATGATAAACAAGACGAGTTAAAAGCCTAATTTAAATTAACCTGGTGAAGTAGAACTGAGATCAAAGTCTGATCTTGTTTTTCCACATTCCGGTCAATGGTTATGATGTCTTGACTGCAACTGGAGTTCAAGCTGAAGAAACCTTATGCTCATTCAATTACTGTAGTCTCACACTAAAATTAATGTTAATGCTCAGTGCTTCAAACGTGACTGACAATGCAATCATAAAATAAAATAGTGTGACTTTACTCTGCACAGAATAATTTTTCACTTTGTAGCTCAGTTATGCATGGAGACTGAATATTCAACAATTTATACAGGGTGCAAATGACCACAGTCCATATAAAGTGTGGTTTAAACTTTGTATGAGAGCTTGTTACTCTGGTCACAGACAAGTAGAAGTACATGTCTGTTGTCCATTTTAACCGGTGTCTATATATTTAAGTGGGGTATAAATGCAGGAGAAAATATGCGAGCTTTTCTTTGGGATGAACACAACCGTAAAGTGGTTCCACCATACTGTACCTTTCATCCTCGGAAAGATTTCTCAGACGAAGACTTCTGTCAATCATGTCCACTTGATCTTCTGAGGCTTTTATGTTATTTTCAAGTTCCTCAATCTAAGTGTGACATAAATGAAAATGAGCAGTCTAACCACCTGCTTTGCTTTCAGCAGAGTTCTGCAAAGATTTACATGCAAATTATATGTCCTTAATATTCTGAGGAAAGGCAGCTATCTTTGAAAAGGACAAAGTTATGTTAATTTTTTCCAATGATAATAATGGAACTTTCTGTTTACGTACAGGCTGGATATGAACTGTACACAAAACAGACAGCAAGTCGAATTTGTGCTGATAAAATCTTTAAGCAACACAAAAAGCTGAGTCTCAGATCAACTGCCATTAAAAGCAAGAACATTCATTCAACACCCAGGGTCCATTGCATGTACGTCCCCCCACCAAAGATATGCCGAGAGTTTAAAAGTTCTAAACCGAGCAGCCACTGGTGCACCTATACCAAGGAAATGTTACGCTGGCCACCATGCCAACCTCATTCCCCAGACTCCCAGCTCCCCTGCCTCTAGACTACCCACGCTTTATTCCAAGACTTCCTATTATCGCACAGCAGTACGCCATGCGATTTGGATATTCAAGGTTTTTGACACCATTTTGATGAGTAAGCAAAGTCACATCTTGAAATATCAGTGTTTGTATGGAAATCCGATGTCAAATAATTTTCATGAAACATCGCTTCTGAAAAATTAACTTTAGGCACTACGCATTTAGGATATTACAGCAAATAACTGAGGAATGTAGCTGTGCTAGAAAGTATCTAGTTGCGTTTTGACATTTCCATACATTTGCCTTATAGCGAACCAGCCGTGAACTGCTACTAAAAATAGTTTGCGGAAAAATACAGGGAAATGTATGGAAAGTTCAAAACATGACTGGACGCTTTCTGGCACAGCTACATCCCTCCAATTTTTTCTCTCAAAATCTTTTACCTAGTGCCAAAAGTTTCCAATTCGTGAATTTTTCAGAAGCGATGTTTTATGAAAATTATTTGACATTGAAATCCCACACAAATTAACACTGTTATTTCTGAAAGACGTGTTTACCTAATCGTCAAAATGGTGTCGGAAACCGTGATAAGGCCTATTAAACCTACAGTAATAATAAGCTTCTAGTAGGGGGCTCAATACTTAATCCCTTTAAACGTATTCTTAAACAACGAAAACCATACAAGGAGTGATAATTAAATAAGAGGAGAAAAAGAACTTATAATTAAAAATTAAATCAGAAAAAAAATATAAAATCAAAAGGATATTTTAAAATCTTTAAGCTTAAATTATTTAGCAGTGTTCAAATTATCATTGTATAATTGATAAATTTAAAGTGTTAAAGTATCAAGTCAAAGATTCAGGATTAAATTCACTAAAACCTTTGATACAGGTCTGATATAATCCTTTTATAGTTACCTGGCTAACGATTGTTGGCATCTTACTATTAAAAAAAATTAAAAGTGACTTTTTCGTCGTCAGTGTATAAAACGAGCAGGCAACAAAGGACGGTATTGTGCAGCATGCAAAAGACTGGTAACGAATTTTTTTTCCGCTGACCACGAAATCCTGGGCTTATTCGAATTTTCGTCGACATTTTGATCACCTGATCGCGATCCTATATTTATACGAGATTTCTTTGGTTATTCTAGATCCAACTTTACAAATATTAATTTAAGGAAGCGTTATTCTCTTGTGCCACATGACTACACTGGCTGCGTTAATTTAAAGTTTTTATTTCCGATGTTACAGTGTGCTGTGTGCATGTGAAGATCAAGACTGATTCCATGACCACGATCTAAAAGGATCAAAATATGTTTATGGTTGTATTTTGTACTCTTATGGCGTTTTCGTTTGCCGTGGACCGTTATCCATCGGACTGCGTTCTTCCTTTCCCGAGAAGTTACGTGGTGTACCACTGGAACGAACAGGAAGGAATTCACGTTGATGGAAAATTGGACGAGGAAGCATGGGACTCTGTGTCATGGACAGAGGATTTTATAGGTAAGTTTGAGGGGAACTCACTCTCTTCAAATTTTCATACACAAAGTATATATTACCCTTCATATATTTGTAAGATAGCAAAAGAAGGTACACAACATATAAATAGAGCTACAATCGTCGAAAAAAATCTTGGGAGGATTCCAAAGTTCTACTTCGATTCGACCTTCCTCCCCTCCCCTGTTTCAATGTTGAGCTTCAAAAGTGAATCTTTACGCGTATATGAATTGTGGGGAATCCAACATCGAACAGGGGGGCAGGGGGAAGGGGAACCGACAAACAAAGGCCTCAACATACGAAAGTAATAAATGTGCCGATGTCTTTATTTCATACCCGCTTTCTGTTGCCTTGTTGAGTAACCTTCCCAAAACATTTTGTTGATGATTGTAGATTCAAATCTGGGCCATCGGGTCACCACCAAATTAAGCTAACCAGAGAGCTATTTAGGCTAACCAGACTTCTTTAATTTATGTTAACCTAAGCTTCACTTCATGTAGATTTATGGTAAGTAAATGTGGCTAAATGTCCAAGGGCAGTTTGAGATATGGAAACGAGTGATAACCTCGGGGAGGTGGGTATGGAAAGGTATTTTTGTCACACCTTGGGCCTTATTAAAATGGCCCAGGTGATTGGAGCTGAACCAGCTTAATCTGTCATACTGTACCAGTCTACTTACTGGGATGGAATCTATCCCCAGAGGGGGAGGTGGTACTCTGGGTTAAAAGTGACAGGGAGGTGTGAATGCCGGGTCATAGATAATCTATAACACCCAAAAAACTCCCTCAGACTTGAAGAGAAAGCCAAAAAAATCCCCTGAACCAAAATTAACCCCCCCCCCCCCCAAAAAAAAAAAAAAAAAAATTCCATGAGCTAATTTTTGAACTGTAAAGTCACTCAGAAAAGATTAATGTCTGCTTAACATACATAGCAATTTTTTACCGCCAATCTTTTCATTTTTTCAATACCCAAAACAATCCCTGGTAGAAAATTGAAACTACCCAAAAATACTAGCCAAAATTTTATACCCAAAAAAGTCTCAAAAACATGAATTTCAAATCCAAAAAAGTCCTTCGCACCTCCCCATCAGTTTTAAACACGGAGCGATCCTATAAAAGGGAAGGACATGCCCCCTTTGAAGCGCTTTGTTGGCTTCCAAACGGATCAGTATAATGGTGGATGACGTCGGTAACGGTCGAGGAAAAAAGAGAGAAGAACTATCATTTGTAAAATCGAAGAGGGAATCGATTTATCAATAAAAATAAGCTAAACGCTAACTATATATCTTGTAAGACACCAGAAATTAGCGAGATTAACGATGATAACGGAAATAATCAAGTTTCGTTGCTGCAGTCGAAAGATTATACGAAACTACAGTGCAGGCCAGAATTAAGCGAACTACGCAGACGCGTTTTATACGCAGCAAAAACGCGTATGCGCGTATTTTTAGACGCGTCTAACTGTGTGCGTTTTTCCTATTGTTATTCATCGTTGTAAGTTCTCTTTGTGTGGTATTGTCAAATAAAACAAAAGAATTCAACGGGTTAACAACAAACACAAAATTAGCATTTTATGAAATCAACCAGCGACAGCTATCATATTTCGAATCTTGTCCGCTTCGTAAATCTGCGTAAATACTGGCGATGTTAAAAACAATTCCTCGCCGATATTGAATATCCAGCGTATGTTATAGAAAAGATAAATCTAAGCTAATTAGTCGAACACTACTTGTTCGAAATCAAAGCACTCTGTGCGCGAACTCGTGAATGGAATAGGCGAGTGTTTCGGGTTATATCCACAGTCATTCTAAAAATTACACGCACATTGTGACTCGAAAGAGAGCGTTTCGAGGTTTCATCGAAGGGGTAAAAATGGCACAAGTTGGCTATAATTGGAAAGGCACTGTGGCTCCCGTGTTGATTGAATAAAAAAGCATCCAGTTTTCCTTCCAAGAACCTCCGTACATCGTGTTGTTGTCGAATGAAATTTGATACATGTGCAGGAATTTGGTTGCCTAGCACGTGACTGAAATCTTCCCGATGTTATCAGCATGGCAATTTCTTTCTACGTCGAAACGACGGCTTCTCTCAGATCAGCCGTGTTTTATAACATTAGAAGAAGCTTTCAATCTTGCAAAAGTTGCTATTATGGCTTTATCCAAGTGAACGTAAATATAGGAATGCATCAAGCGTTGCGGTACTCAGTAGACTCTCCGTGTTTTACGTTTAGGTTTGTTCCGGGTAATCGAAAATTGAAGTTTCCTATGTTACCCTAAGCCTTTAACTAAAGGAATTGCCTTGGATCTTTAAAGTCAACTGAACGATTACATTTTGCGGCCGGAGATAGTAAATGCTTGAGGTAGAATGAGGGAAAGTTCACGGTAAGTCAGCAAATCTGAACCGAAGCGCGCGCGAGGAGCGAAGTCTGTTGAAAATCATTTGGTGGATTGACTGATTTTATTCCGGGTCGTAATTTATTTGTTTATTCTATATGATTTACCCACAAATACTGTATAATCCTCGAACTACCCGACTCATCATTGCGGCAAGGAATAAATAAGAATAGCGTTTAGAAATATAAACAAACAAGTTTAATCCTTTCACGGTCTACGTACGCAGAGCTCGTTTCGCAAAGTACCGATCTTTAAATAATATTTCTGCACTTTCGGCGTTTTATTCCTCTTTTACTTGCCACACACAGAAGTCTGACTGTTGCAGTCTTGATATCTAAAATTCTCATTTTTATTCTACAGACTTTATTCATCATTTCGTTTCGTTTCGCAAAATACAGTAAACCTCGGCGGCAATTTTTTTACATGTAATTCTTCCATGCGCTCAACAACATGGAATTGTTCTTGCGCTGAGCCGGTTCTACAAGAAAGTCGACAAGTGTAGTCATAAATTGTCAAACCCTTCTGAAACGCTTTTCCCAGGCGATTCAAAAGAACAATGAAAGATCAACAATACGAAAACAATGAGCTAGCTCATACATACTAATGCGTCTGACTAGACGCGCATCTGCAGATTTTTAGACGCGTATACGCGTCCGCAGCAGACGCGTTTTACGCGTATGTTTTGGTTCGCTTAATTCTGGCCTGCACTGTATACCTCGAAATTCGAAATCCTTCTACCAAATACACAGTACAAAGATCGAAACCATTATAAACTGAAGCCTGCGACGAACTGGACATCTGTACCCCTCCATCTGAACATGCTGTTAACCAAAACGGGTCTGTGTTGTTCGCCAAAACTGGCAGGATTTTCAAAATTTAGCAGATGTTTTCCGCTAAACGGCCGCTCGAGTTGTCATGTCGGGTTCAAGTTTATTACCGCTTGTGTATCTATTGATCACGTACGTGAAAACTAACTCTACTAATCCGCTGGAAGTGGCAGCAATAAATTCTAAACTTCTATGCACAAGTCAAAAATAAAAACATCTAAACACATTTCGTACCTGATCATGAATATTTGCTAATTCGAAAAATCACCAAAGATATAAACAAAACACGACCCGATGTTGCTCTCATGTATCTTATTGATGAAATGATAATGGCAATGGATTTCACATCAGTATTAAAATTAGCCAGTACCAAATATATTTTAAGTTTTATTATATACAGTAAGCAATAGAGAGGCCGGCTTCAAAAAGATTATCAGCTCCGTCGTCTTGCGTGCGATCGCTCGCCGCTTGAGACACTTCACTTTTCTCCTCCCTTTCCCGCTCCGTTGTTTCTTTTAGGTTTCGCTTCCGCGACTTTGTGTCTTTACTTATCTCTCCCCCACTAAACGACACAAAGGATCGAAGCGATTCCATCTCGGAAGCCGGTTTCAGAAGAACAACCTATTTCGAGACAGAGTTTGTTTACGAACTTTATCCTAATCATTTCGGAAATATCTCGAAAGGATAAGATTTTACCAGCCGATAAATGAATTTCCAATCTCAAAATAGACGGATAACTTAACTCTCTAAATTCTTCTCCCTTAGCCATATTCGTTGGATTGATTTTGAACAAAATAATTCGAACTAAAACAGCTTTTCCGTCACGTTCTTTCGAATTAATGTTGCGGGAACTTGAACATGCTAAAATAAGATTTTTGGTAATCAACCAATCCGATATGCGCGTTTTGGATTTTTGATTGACAGTCTGAACCGTTCAGACTGGTCTTATAGGATCGCTCCGTGTTTAACCTGTAATACTCCCCAGGAATGTACAGCTGTAGTCCATCGCAGGGTAATACCTCGGTCCAGTATTGTCTCAAGTGCTATATAAAAGCTTAATCGGAGGGAGGCACTGAGTAAACAAGACAGCAAGGTAGAGACCAACCTGAAGCCTCCAACCCTCCAATTCTCTGGCCCCAGTTGTTGAAAGAGTGGATTAAATTATCCAGCAGATAAAATTTACCCCAATATATTGATTTATTATCCACTGGATAGCGACTTATTTGTTGGATAAAGGCATTAGTCACCTGCTCTATGAATAACTGGGGCCTGATCAATCAAGTTTGTTATGAAAAAAAAAAAGTCATATCCTGACCAGGTTAAAAGGTAGGTTAAAATGATTCCAGGTTAAAATGATTTCAACCTAGGTTGATTTGCATTTTCATGTTAAGGTTGGGTAATTTACATAGATCTGAAACAAAGGAAAATACAAATCAGCCTAGGTTGAAATCATTTTAACCTGGGATTCATTTTAACCTACAACAGGTATACTTTGGAAGGTTGTCCATTCCAGAAAATTCCCCTCCATCCATTCCAAGCTTTTCCACTTGGGTGCAGTTTCTCCAATGTATATTGATTGTGTTACATGTATCTTTAGTTTCAGTAGAAAACTCATGAATGGAAGGGGTTTATTTTCAAATCGGTTGTGGTTAACCAGAAAATACCATTCTATTCAACTCCTAAATTTTTCGAAACTTCAAACTGGAACGTTTGGACAAATGGACAGGACAGGGTGAAAGTTTTCAAAGGTAGCAAGTATTTGCCTAACTGGTTAACTTTCAGCCAAACAAACTTAATTGTCCACAAAATCCTTAAACTTGCAGATTGACTTCCCTTGGTTCTGACCTTTTAAATTTTTTATGGTCTTATATGTCAGAGTCCTCTGATCTGGTTGCAGTTTAGATAGTTCCTAGACCCTTTTATACACTCAGTAACTGTAGCTAATGATTTGAACTCTTGTCCAAAAATAACCACACAGATATTCAGGGAGCAGACTGGAAAAAGCCACGTTTCAGAACACATGCAAAGATGCGATGGGATAATAAGTACTTGTACATTGGAGCATTTCTTGAAGAGACCGATGTGTGGGCAAATCAAACCAAACATGATTCAGTAGGTAAAAAATATAACAGTACTGTACAGTACTTTAATTAAACAGTGTGTCACCAGCAGGGCCCAATTGACATTCTCATAATAATTATTAGAGAAAATATTATTGGTGTTTCCTGCTATCAGTTTAACTTCAAGAATGATGAAAACTCTGTTTCTCTTCAGTATGCCAAGCCCTGCTGGCAACACACTGTTAAGTTAACACGTGTCCAAGACATTGTGTACTTGTCCATCTCAATATGCACTAAAAGTTTTTACCAATGAGGGTAAAAGCTACCCAGTCTTAACCAATCGGAGTGTCGCATTTTCAAAAGCCATCACAAGCGAGTAATATTTGCCAGCTAGAGTAAACTTTACCACCATCAAAATACCAGATGTTCTTGAAATGGCTTTTACCCCTCACCGAAATCAATAAACAAGGTGGGATTTCTTAAAATTTAGATTTTTCCCTTGTGCAATATTAGGTATTCTAACTTGTTTGAACAAACCATGAAATTCATTTTTATGCACAAAGGCGAAGGCGGGCTTTCCAGCAACATTTACCCCCTAAAATAAACATTACCAGTGACAAAACAGCGACCAATTGTTTTAGAAATAGTTACTGTAGTTTTTTTCGTGTATTGATGGATATATATTATAGATGGTACTTTTATTCCTCTTTCTAAGGAAAGTGAAGTATTCTCTAGCGAAAATTGAATAAAGGTTTGCACAAAACGCGTGGCACAACAGACGAAAGGTCACCCGAAAGTCAACTGACGGGAGTAGTTTTGATTACATGTAGTTGAAGATGATGACTGCCATGATTACAAGCCAAGCAAAGCCATTTCAAGCAGTATTTTGCTGCTGTTTAATTAGTTTGTTAAATGAATACACACAACGTAATTTTTTCTACTAATTATTATAAATCAGATGACAAGTCATTGCACATCTATACACCAAACAATTTTCTTGTGGAAAGGAACAAATAAAGTAATTGTTATACGGTGGTTAAGCAACAAGATTTGAATCCTGTATCAGTCATATTGTATTGCAGGTATTCAGTACAATTGCTGTAAAGTTGAAGTCGAGAAATGTGATGACAGTGCCAGAGTCGTACACTCCTGCTCCAGAAACCCGCGACCTGAAATAGGTTTATGACGTATCTGGGTGGTTGGACGAAAATATTGCTAAAGGACTCAAAAACCACATTTACCCCCACTCATTTAAATTCTTCCGTGGAGGAGACAGAAAAGCCAGCAGGATGGTTTACAAGAATTGGTCCCAGGACAAGAGGTACTGTAATGACAGAGGTAAAAGTCATTTCAAGAACATCTGGTATTTTGACGGTGGTAAAGTTTACTCTAGGCGGGAAATATTACTCGCTTGTGATGGCTTTTAGAAATGTGGCGCTCTAGTTGGTTAAGACTGGTTAACTTTTAACCACACTGGTAACAATTTTTAGTGCATGTTGAGATGGACAAGTAAACAATGTCTTGGACACATGTAAGTTATTAGTTACTGTAATTCTTAAATCACATTATGCAGCATGTATACTAAAATGTGCAGTTCCAGAAAAAATATCCATACCCACCCCATGGAAGGTCATCAGAAATTCCTAGGGGGAAGGGGTCTAAAAAGTCAAAATTTTAGAAGCAAAGTATGAAGCTAAACTGGAATTTCCTGGGGGGATGGGGGTTGGAAAACAAAAAACCTTCCATGGGGGAAGTATGCATGGATATTAATATTCTGGGAATGCACTTGTTAGGAGGTGGCAATTAAGACTGAGTTATTGATATGCACACATAAAGGTCATTGTTTAGAGCATGCATTAAACATTTTTCTTCTGTTTTATCTTCAGTGTTTCAAGATAATGACTTTGAGGTAAGTTCTCATAAGCTAAAAGGTAACTAAAGGTAGCTTAAAATCTAGAATGGATTCATTTTCTTTACGTGTTCATGTATAAGCAAGGAATGTTTGGTAAGTCGGCTGAAAGGCCAACAGAAGTACAGAAGAAAATAGAATTGGGAGAAAAGAGAAAAGAAAAGAGGGAAGAAAAGATGGAAGGAAAAAAAGCCAGTCTGTATGTGTCTTGAGCAGTCTGTATTTAAATCTTGAGCATTGTCAAAATTTTGCTAAATGTGAGTATGTGGAAGATTATTACTGGCCTATAAAATTTAGAATGGTTTTATTTTCCATGCCGTTGTGCAGTTCCAGAAATAATCCAGACACACCCCATGGAAGTTCATTGGAAATTCTTAGGGGGAGGGGGTCTTAAAAGTCAAAATTATAGAAGCAAAGTTATACTGAATTTCCTAGCCTTTGGAGTGGGGGGGGGGGGGTGGTTGGGGTGCAAAACAAACAAAAAAAGAACCTTCGGGGGGGGGGGGGGAGGCGAGTACGGATATTTTCTGGAACTGCACATTCATTTGATGATTGTTTATGATTTGGTCACAATTTAATTTTTGTGGGAAAATGATCAGAAGATAGTCTGCATGGTTCTCAGAAATAACATACTACAGTTTTTAATCTGGGTTTGCACATAGTTGTTTAACCCTTTAACCCTTAGAACAAATTCTCCTATCTTGTTCCAATATGTTTCTTATAAAAGTACCAGGGATAAGTTAATTACATATCAAGAAATTTCACCTCAAGTGATATGATATCCTTAATTCTCATGACCTCAGGGGTTGAATAAGCATTAAAATAACTAGGAGAAATTTGATGCTGATCACTGTCAGGGCTTAAAGGGTTAAAAAGATCTTGTCTCTAACTTTAAGTATGTGGCATTATCAAATGAATGTACAATTAATTAAATATATCTACAGTACTTGGTTATTAAGGCATTATCAATGCAATAATTGCAATTGTTATAATTAAATTAATATACCATACATTTGATTATTATCCCATCATTTTGTTAATAGGTTTTTATGGACCCAGATGGAGATACTCACTGGTAATAATTTTATTATAAGAAATTTGAATGTTTAAATTAATGGTTAGAGTAAGTAATATTATGTTTATTTGATTGAATAATTAAATTTCAGACTTATACCCATCATTATTTCTTGAAAACAAAGCGGAAACCAGCGGAGAAAAATATAGAGCAATGTTTAGTAACTGAAATGAAGTTCACATGCTAAATTTCAGTTACCTGGTGGACATTCTTTCCCGGAACAAGAACAACAACAACAATAACAGCTACCTACTATCCATCTTAATACTGTGTGGGCTAAATGATACAACAGAACTTTGTATTTGCTGTACTCATTGATAGACATTCAAATAAATAAAAAATTTAGCCTCCTGTTTTTATCACTATAAGATGGTAAGGGCAGATGCGAAATTGGCCGTGCGCGAACAGCAAAATAAACTATAAGCTTGCATCTTTCTGCAAGCATTAAGGTTAGGCCATATTTGGTGTAAATTATTTTCTTTTATTCACCCAGGTACAAAGAATTTGAAATAAATGCCATTAACACTACCTGGGACCTTGAGCTTAACAAGGTAAGTGCAGACTAGCTGGAGATGAGAAACAAATTATATGCACTTGGGAGGGGAGAGAGGGGACTCCCTCACAAGAGCTATATCACTAATGTGCTTGTACCACCCCAATAAGGATGTGGTTTTGGGCATGATATAGAGCTAGAACAGGTTGTGCACTTTCAAGGCATTTTCTAGGATGTGGTTTATAAAAAAAATTGATCAATCCAGTCTTTTTTATGCAAAACCCTTCTAAAAGAGGGTCCAAATAATTTTATTTGGATATCTCGGGCCCGGCACATATACCCACCCAAAACCTTGTTGACTTAACGGTCCACCCCACTGCCCAGGATGTCTTATACTACTCACTTTTAATTACCAAATTCATTGGAACATAACCTGCTCTCGTCAAACAAAGTCATAGGTCCATTTAACCCTTCTTTGAATTGTTTGAATTGAATTGCCTGCAGTGAAGGACTCAAGGCCAACAGCTTCTTTGAATTATTTATTTCATCCCTTCCGCCTCCCCCCCTCCCCAGTGATGCAAATTTATCATCGAGGTAGCATGACATGATCTTACCAACAGTAGTGATGTTTTCCCCTAGTTGGTAGTCTAGCCGGGATTTGAACCTGCAAGCTTTCCTTTCACCCTGACAGTCTAGAGCCTGTGCTAGCCTGTTCCAGGCTAGGAGAGAGACGCAAAGGAACGGGTGGGAGGAATGAAAATGCATGGGGACAGGCTCTGCGAGAGATGCAAAGGTCAGTGGGCGAGAGGAACAAAAACCCCCCTCCATCCCTCCTGCTCCTTCACATCTCTCATGGAGCCTGGAACAGGCTAATCCTGTGCCAGCAGAAGGACAATTTAATTATTATTATTTGTGAATGGGCATGGAGGGTTTGCAATGATTTCTGAACCCTGCCACTTTGTGGATCACTCTGTGGATGCCTGGCGTGGTAATGGTTAAATCTGAAGTCAGCCATTGTGGTATTGCAGTTGACAATATACTAGTTTATTGTTTCCTTGGCAGCCATATCTCAATGGTGGTACACCAAATAGCAGCTGGGAGATGCCAACCATGAAAAGTGCTATTTTTGTGTCTGGACCTATTAATAATCCATCTGTTACAGGTGATTTAAGTGACTCATTATAACATTTTTAATTTAAATTTTCTAGGGGGTGACAAACCTCTATCATCTCAATTAAAAATAATTAAAAGCTAGAACAGTTGATAATAAGAGTGTTTGGGAATTGAATGGTTCTTAATATTAATTGCATTTTTCTGGAGATTATTTTGTGGATTAAATACAGCTGTAGTTATAATTTATTATAGTTGTTTCAATTCCAGAAACCAGAGTATATTGTTAAGTTCATATGGAGTTACCCTAGTTTGTTGACTCTACCCTGCATACTGAGGTTTTGTAGAGAGGGGCTTTTCCTGTAAGTGAGTTAAATGGCTAGCACATCACAGTTTTGACCTGGAGTGTTTGTGTGGGTCCCAATCTAAAGTGAAATGTTAATTGAAGGGGTGTGTTGAAAAAAGCCCTAAGTGACATCTGATAGACTACTTAATTCTCCTAGCAAATTGCCTTGTTCTTCCTTCTATGAGCAAAGGAGAATTTGACATGAGATCAGATGTCACTTAGGGTTTTTTTCCACGCACCCCTTCAATTGTGCCTCTCCAGACAGTTGTATATGAAAATGTTACCAGAGAACTACAGGAAACATATAATGCTTAGGGTAATCCAGTATTGTTGATAAGGTAATTTCGTTTTTGGATTAATATTATTGATGACATTAATGTTTCTTTTATCAATAAATATATTGCACTCGTCTCCTCCCAAGACAAGTTCTGGACAGTGGAACTGGCTCTTCCCTTTAGTAGTCTTGTTGATCACAGCCCCACAGCTTCAGCACCACCCAACAACAAAGACCAGTGGAGAATTAATTTTAGCAGGTTTGTTTTAACTTGATCTAATTACAGTATATTTATTCCTTGTTTTGTTGGCTAGAGGAGGAACATAGAAATATTTCAGTGAAATTATGTTTCAACGAAAAGACCAGGGAAACATGCATGGCAATATTACTTAATTATGCGCTGATCAATTTGAACCTTTGACATCCCCCCCTCCCCTGGCATACCCTAGATATTTGACTATTTTCTGTACCTGGGGAAGTAAGGGCATTTGATGCAAAAAAGGCCTTCCAGAGGGTGGGGAGTTTAAATTTTTTTCTGAGAGGGGTTGGAAATTGAAACTTCAAGTGTCAAGTTTAGGCGTTTCTTCTTGTCTGGCAGAATACACATGGTTCCTGATCTGTGAATGGACAAGCTGAAGGGGAAAAATGTCGCTTTTGTCAGCGATTGTTAAACTAAAAAGAGTATAGACCCTATGCAGAAATGGCTGACATTTTAATGTTCTTTTGTTTGCATTCAAATTAGCCTTAATAACATCGTTCTTGAGTTCAAAACTGAAAAGAATATTTTATCTTGAACAAGGTTAGCGAGGCTAATTTGAGTGTAGACAAAAGAATTTTAAAATGTCAGCCATTTTGCAAAAGGCGTATATATAGAAAATTTGATGGGTATACCAAGAATTGAAACATTTGTTTTCGGGGAGGGGCATTGATTGTCAAATTTGGTGGTGTATGTTAGGACATTTGAATAGCTTTTGGGTTCCATGGGGCGGGAATCTGAACAAGCCATATTTCAAAGGTTCAAATGCCTGGGGGTAGGGGGGGGGGGGGTGGGGGTGTGAATGGTGAGTTTGGAAGTATTAGATGAGATTAAAGTAAATGTTGACGTCTAATAGCATTCTTACAGCTGTCTGTGAACTGCCATGATATATATTTAAGGCTACACAGCACCATCATTGTCATTTTATTGTTAGTTAACATCAATCTATTCATCATAACCTGGTTTGACAAGTGCAATGAAACACTTCCTTTCTTAACTGTACAGGGTTGAATGGCATGTAAGGAATGTCAATGGACATTATGAAAAGGTTGGTACACAATGCATTATTTCCTAGAAACTACTATTTGAAATGAACAAAATATTAACTTTATGGTACCTTACCAGCTGAAGTGAATGTTTTGGTTGAAGGTTCCAAATGTACCAGAAGATAACTGGGTGTGGTCATCACAAGGCGCCATTAACATGCACCTCCCTGAAAGGTAGGTTTATGCATGATTATACAGTTAAGCCCCATTCAGTAACTGAGAGTATTACATCTTCCCCCCTCCCCTCCTCCCCTCTGTATGGGACACTAGTCCATCACAGGACACCCAGCATGACAAGGAGCATAACAGTCGAACCTCCATGTGCAATCACTTCTCGTAAGTGACCACCTCCCATAAGCGACAACCCAAAACGCCAATTTTTCCCAGTCAAACCCCTATAGTTGGAACCTCTCGTATAAGACCACCTCTCATAAGCGACTGCAACCACTTTTTGAGATGACGGTATAATTTTTCATTGTTTTTAACGTATTGTAAGCGACCACTTGACACATGGTCTGATCTCCATGTTCGCTGTATGTACTGGGCTACTCAGAGTTTACGAGGAACTTTTAGCGACAAACTAGCACTGGTCGTATTTTAATTAGAAATCTGTATGCGATAAATTATTTTCTGATAAGGAGATGTGCCAGACCTGTTCCCGGTAGAGACCCCCTCTAGTTTGACTCTTGTAAGCGACCACCTCCCGTAAGCGACCACTAAATCTTGACATTTTGGGTGGTCGCCTACGGGAGGTTCGACTGTACTTCCCCCTTGATGGAATGCTGGTCCATCACAGAATACCTAGCATGAAGAGACTTGGAACATTACTTCTCCTCCCTGGATAGGATTTTTTTTTTCACCGCAGGGTCATAGAGACACAATGTAGAGCAACGTTTCTTTTCCAGGGAAACTACCCCATGTAGAGACCAGCATTGAACCATCCTACCTTCCAATCAAACGTTCTATCCACTGAATGGTAGACATCCTCGGAGACCCGACTGACTGCCTCTGGGTCTCCAAGGAAGAATGGTGCCCCAACCACTACACCAGCGCGCCGACATATTTGACTCTGACAGAGCTGACAGAGACAGTAAAGTCTCACCAGAGATACAATAGGAATTGGGGATGCACTTTCCTTTTATATTGCGTTGCAATATCCTCTCATTAATTACACTCTGTTCAGTTTCTTACCTTTAAAAAACTTCACAAACGTCGTTTTGGTAGTGTAAATGTCTGTATTTTTTTTCTTGATTGAATGAACTGAATTGTGTTAGATTACTCATAGTTAATCGAGGGTCAGTTGCTCCAACACATTCCGAATTCTATTTTTGTTTGTGCAGGGTCAAGGCCAAAAAGGCAAACAAAAACATATAACAAAGAATTTTGCCAGGTTTCATAACCATTGCCTTTAATTACCTATAGATTACTGTATAACTCAAATAAGAACCCACCTTTGAGCCCGGGTGTCGCGTGGAATCAGTATGATACAAGGTCTTAAAAGACTATTGAAGCACTTCTCCGTAATAATTATGCTTTTGTTCTCTTGTCTTTCTATGAAGATGGGGATTCATACAATTCAGCACTGATGCAATAAATACAACGCAGTTTGTTCGTACGCCAAACTGGCCTGTCTACTCCGCCCTTGTTATGCTCTATGATGCTGAAAAGGTAAGTGTGTTTCTCTTCTAAAGAATCAAAGTCTAACTAATTTTCCGCGATTTTCGCGATTTCAAAAAAATCGCGAAATTTAATACTCGCGAAAATGAATTTAAAGAAAAAAATTTAATACCATATTCATATTACTAAGCAATAGGAATTTTAAATGTTCTAAGTTAATGGGACCTTGTGGTGAATTGTTCGGAATTTAAACTGTAAATTTCTGTCCTTGAAAACATCTTTCCGGTCTAACTTGTTTTCGACTAGCACTCTTCCTCCGATTCACTGTTTTCTTCAGTGGGGGATTATCGAGCACAAGCGCGGGAGGCGAGCGTGTCGGTAAGCTGCAAGCTAGCTCTTCAATCTGGGGTCTCAAGTAAGGGTACAAGCGGCGAGAGGATCTTCAGTTATCGTTCCAAGGTCTCCATCTCCATCTCCTGCTCCCGTCCCAATCATCTCGCGGTTCGCTTTGCTCGCCGCTCGTGCCCCAAATATAGGGAACTTAAGAAACAACGACGGCGACAGCGACGACAACGCCGCAAAACAATAAGTTTAATGAGGAAAAGCAATCGCTCTGCACATGGGTTTTAAATTTGGTACTTTTCTTTGCTGTCCTCTGCAATACAACTACGTGAAATGACCAAATTCAAGGTTTTGTGCGGTACGTGAACAGTGAATTTTTCATTCTCTTTCTTAACTTGAACGCCACTCCTACCAATTTGGTTCCTTGGTAGTTCGCCTTTTCTGTAAAAGTTGAACCAGTTCAAATAATCGCGAAGTAGCACAAATGAAATAAAGTTATATTTTCAAGTGACGTTTTCGTTGCCGTTGCCGCTGCTTAAGTTCCCTCATGTTTTGAGTGAGACCCCAATTGGAGAGCTTGCTTGCAGGCTAGCGTGGGGATTCTAGTTTTGCGTTTCAAAAGTCTGACGGGCATAACTGACGTTCACACATTTGCCAACATGAATTTGCAAGGTTTGGTTTGCCGTGTGAACATCACCCTCGCATATACCTTCTCTTGGTATTGAAGTTCTGTTTTAATTTTCCCCTCAGAAATTCATGGCAGTAAATGGATATTTTACGGCTAACCTCACTCAGCTTGAAATCCCCGCTTCTCTAAGAACTGGTCAATGTCAGTATGAGCCTGCGGTACAAGTTGTAAAGACTTACAGCTTCGAGGCAACAGTCAAGCCGTTGGACCAGCGGCTTCCCGTTGGACACATACGGGATGACCGCCTCATTTGGTTCACTGAAAGAAGCCGCCATCTTGAACTTGAAGTTTAATAGTTAACAGAATTACGTTTATTACTTTGTAAGCTTAACATATTATTTTGACAGTAAGGTTAAGACACGCCCTAACATATGACGACATTCAAAATGGTGCTTCATTTTCTGAAACTTTAGTGGAGGTGTGTTTGTGTATTGTGAGAAAGGAAACAACTAGAATTATTGCTACTCTCCCTCCCCCCCCCCCCCCCTTCCTGGATGGGATGTTAGCCCACCACTGGGTTACCCCCAGCAGTATGTCGCTGGTACCGATTTGTACGAGAAGAAAGACAATGTGGAGCGAAGTTTCTTGTCTAAGGAAACCACAGCAATGAAGAGACCGATCTAGCCTTAAACTATCGATCTTCCGACTCTCCGATTGAAACTCCGGCGCAGTAACAATTGCACCACCGTGCCTCCACTAAGGATTTTAGGAGTAGTGGTCAGTGAAATACGTTTTATAGTCCGGGAATTAAATTTTAAGGAGATCTGGTAAACAAAAATTCTGCCTGTTGCTCATCCACAGTTAAAGTACCTGATCATTACCATATAAAGTACCTACCAAGAAATGAGCCCGCGCTTACCCCCGAAGCGTCTCTTCTCGGGAAGGAAAGCTAGACCCGAGGGAGCGGCGGAAATCGAGCCCACCTGGTGATTCACTCTTGTTTTTTTATTTTATTTTTTATTTTATTATTATTATTTTTTTTTTGTGAGGAAACCTAATTTCATATAAGCCTCGTCTCGTTTAGGTTTCCAAGCCATTTGTTTTTTTACCTTCGGCTCGAAAACCTGTATTTTGTATTGTATCTTGTAATGTGTGTAGTATTGCAAAAAATAATTAATTAAATTAGATTAAATATTTAAAAAAAAAACCAAGCTATATCAGCCTTCAGTTTAATAAGCAAGTAAAGCCACAGCTAGTGAAAACTCAAAAATTACTTGACTACACTTGATTCTTCTGACTCGAAAAATTGAATAATTGCGCCTTCTCTAGTACATAGGTGTTTTGGGCTAAATTTTCTTTAAAAGAACTGTCAATCTTTATTAACGGGTCAGTTAGCTTTGCGCTTATAGTGGCCGTTTTATAAAGGTGTTTTTTTTAGTGAAGACAAATTTCACCAGTGTCACAGTCAGTGCAAGCGACCCGTTTTAACGCGACTTGCGGTGTGAAAACTCACTCGAAACAGTCGGCGCCCCTGTGGATAGAGCTCCAACACGTCATCAATCACGTGGACAACTCCATTGGTTGCTGGCAGATCGCGATCAACGATGCGTTTGCCATTTACATACACCGGCCCTCTCCAATCGTACCTCATTCTCAGGACTCCGCGGCCCAAGGAATACACAGAGAAATGGTTGCTGAACCACGACCAATAGCTGTACATGCAATGAATCCCGCACGCGTAAAGCGTGCCGTTGACCACGTGATGCTCAAGAACTTCTGTCAACTCGCCAGGGTTGGCGAGCAGAGTTTCCATGGTCCCAGGAGTGTTGACTTCTAGTTTAGCAAAAGCCCAGTCCGTGGGCGCGAACAGAGTTAGTGAGACGGTGGGGTTGCGCAGGATTGGACCTAGCTTGGTGACGTTAATGGCCTCCATCAGGGTTACGAAGCGAGAATCAGTGTTGATGAGATCGTAAACTGTTTTTGTTGGCGGCAGAAGGACTTTTTGAATGACATGAATGACTCCATTGCAGGCTTGAATGTTGGCTTTAGTGATGCACGCACCGTTCACAGCGTGTACCTACAAGATAGAAGAGACCTTAAGATTCTAGTACGAGAACGACTAAGAATACGAGATATAACTTCAAGTTTTTGGGGAAGTATTAAGAAGAGAGATATCCAGGAAGCGTCATTATACTCTGTGTGGGGACGAACTTGACGCAGTTGTTTTAAATCAGCTAAGTCCTTTTGTGACTCAAAAAAAAAAAAAAAAAAAAAAAAAAACGACGAGGACTTGTTTTCGCCACTACGCCGTTCTTACAAAATCTACGTAGTAAAGTGAGGACGGCTACCTCGTTTTCCCGCCAAAATGACACTAGCTCACTTGCGCATGCTCTTTACTGCTTTTTGTCTATTGACCAAACTCGTAGTCACTAGAATCTAAAGGTCTGTATTATTACATTGTTCACGAAATCCGAACAGTACAAATTACAGCCCCGGTGGCTCCCCTCCCCCCCAGAAATTCAAGCCTTACTTCAGATACAATCTTTTGCCCAAATTGTATCCCTTTAACATGCATAACAGGACAAAAAGTATCCCTTTCTTACACCTCAAAGAACTCATTCAAGAAACAGTGTTTCGAAAAAGTTTTTGTCGTATATTAACCTCGTTTCCAGGATGTCTTCTTCTCTCGCCCCAGGGAACGGGGGAAAGAGAAACGTGGTTATCGTGTAGCCTAGCCTCGCTCTGAGTAAACAAACGTTAGAACACATGACGCCATCGTATGTTGCAATATTAAAAGTGCCAGCGATCAGGTCTAATTTTGGCAGTGGTCTTATTTTCTCTTATTTGATCGCTTGTAATCTCGTGCCCAGATCACCCACATTTTCACATTTCCAAAGCTGCAGAGTGAGATCTGGGTACAAGATTAGGTCGCTCACTAAAATTAGCTAACATTGGAGTTTCGCGTTTCCTGTGCGAAAGGTCAGCAAAACGAAAACAGAGCGTGATCGGAGGTTATACCAAAGGTCAGTTTCGACGTAACCTTACCTTTCCGAATCTGAATGAGTTCAGACGCAGTTTGTTCGGCTCGTTTGTAGAATTCACCAGATTATCCTTCCCAAACTCGTACGTCCACTTGCGCTCTGGGATCACGTGATAAGAGAGGACGTCCTTGAGTTTGGCAGGATCGTCCCGCAATGAACGCTTGACTGATTCGGGTAAATCCTCAAAAGCTTTGTTTGATGGAGCAAAGAGCGTAAAAGGCCCCTCCTCTCCCCCCAGGGTACCGGAAAGGCCGCTGGTATCGAGGTACTTAACGAGCGTTGTCAGGTTCAACACTTTGGCCGCTTCCAGCAGATTCATTGCTGAGGAAATAAAACGCAAGGTACATATAGTTGTTATTGACCCAGCACAGGGTCCAGATACAAATATAATCGTGGGCATTTGAGCAGAAAAATGAAAAGAGAGGAAATAATACTGAAGAGGCCTATATACTAATACGTATATACTGTAATGGAAACTGTTCGGGCCTTTGATCAGAAATTCCGGTTGAGAATACGGCAGAAAGGGAAAACTTTCTCGCTGGCCTTTTTTTTTTCGCCTTTTGCTACAATGAAGGACCGGTTCACAAGATCCTCAGATAATACTGTCTTCTTGAGATGGCAGATTAAAACCGTTTACTTGTGCACTATTTTCACATTTGTGGCGATAGAAATTCAAAAATATCTCAAAGTAGAGTTTTAAACTTTTCTTTAAATCGAGATATATAGTGGTCAACCGTATGACATTTAAATTGATGCATTAAAAAATGGGGGTCACCGTGCTCGTTTAGAAGAAAAGGACCTTTTATTTTCCTGCCGAGCTTAACCTCAAGGAAATCCCGTAATGTTGTGCGTGCGCGCGCTAAATGACGCGAAAAATTATGCGCAGGAAGGATGCGCAACGCAATTAAGTGGAATCACCTTAAAGTGCCTATGAACCGAAAATTGTTTTCATTTAGTTTTAAAGTTTACCATTAAAAATACAGGTTTCCAAAGTTTGAGAACTGTAGACTTAAACATGACGATTTTACAAGCCTTTAAAGTCGTGCTATTTTACTCTCAAAAATGGTATTTGAATCGCGCGGCCAAAATACCACGTGATATCAACCTCTGACGTCACTTTGTTGCCACATTCGTTCCCGCAATATGGAGGAAAAGAGGCAGCGAGGGCGGTATTGCGTTGCTGGTACGCCAAACCAGCAAAGCTGCCAAAACAGATCGTTTACCCCGCGGGTATACGAATGTACCAATTTCCTGCTGATCCGGCTGTGAGGGCCAAATGGGTGCAGTTTGTCCGTAGACATAGGTATGATTTCAAGAACCCGACGTCAAAATACACTTCACTCTGTTCGGCTCATTTCGAGGATTCGTGTTATGAACGCAGTTTATCCGTTCTAAGCAGCACGGAGGCCGCGGGGATGAAAGTAAAGTATTGCCTGAAAAAGGAAGCGATCCCAACGAGGGATACTACTACTCCACCAGGTCAAGAAGAACTTAGCGAGCGAAGTAAACGCATTGGCAATTTCCCTGCAGCAACGGTACTCTAGCGAACCTACTAAGTTCTCGACCTAGCATTCTGTACATTGGCACCTGAAAATATGAAGTCAACGTTAAAACAGAAATGAGCTTACAGCCAAAACGTCAGGCCATTCAAAATGACAAAAAAGATCTCATATTTTGATAGATCTTTTGACGATCGAAAGATCAGACAGCCAGATTCAGGATGTAAGATCAACGAGTCGCAAGCTCAAAGTAAATCCGTTCGGACATTGCTGCGCACAGGTTAAGAATATAAAAATACCTATACTGACCAACTGTTTACAGGAACTCTTTTCTCATATCGCGCTTCCAGCACTGTTGGTGTAAGGCTATCTTCGTCTAGTTCTTCGTCGACTTCGATATCCTCTCCCGTGTTCCCGTCGCCAGCCGTCAACTTGGGCCAGAGGTTCGTCTTGATATGGCGTAATTTCGCTATAAATTACATCGTAACCTTCATCGTTTCCCTCTTCGATATCTTCGTCCTCGGGGTTACCGGACATATCTGAAAATTCGGTCATTTCTGAATCGCTAGACATGTTTCCTTCCAAGCTCGCTCACTTGCCAACAAGGCACTTTGACAACGCAAACAAACCCGTGGCAACAAAGTGACGTCACGGTTTGGTGAATTTGGAAAAATCTCGGCCCATTCCCCTGACCATTTATTAGGGTAAAATAGCACGACTTTGAAGGCTTGTAAAATCATCATTTTTAAGCCTAGAGTTCTCAAACTTTGGAAACCTGCATTTTTTAAGGTAACCTTTAAAACTAAATAAAAACAATTTTCGGTTCATAGGCACTTTAATAAAGAATTTATTGTCTTTGCTGGTGAACGTATCATTAAAACGAAGCGACAGTATTGTGAGGCAAAAATCACGAAGCCGTCAAATACCCGGAGGTAGAGTAATTCCTGATCCCCGGAGGGACATGACAATGTTCAATAAAACTTGGCTAATGCCCGGGGAGGAGGGGGTGGGGGTGGGCACCGTCACGCAACTCATGGCAAGCGTGACAGAAAGCAGAAGGGGCTAGGATTGAACTAGGCAACTGAAACGAAGCGACTAAAAATAAAAGACAGCTAAATGCGCAGTAATGCCAGCGGATTGACCGTATTATTATTTATTTTTCCATCTCTATGTGGTTATTGACCTATTGTTTTACCTGAAACAGGCATAAGAACTTTGTTGATGGTGTGAACGATGCCATTACTTCCGGTGACGTCAGTATCGGTAACTCTGGCGTTGTTAACCGTGACCTCTCCATTTCCCTTCACTTTGATATCAATGAAATGTCCCTCCACTGTGGTGAACCGACCATTGTCCATTGCAGCTGAGTAAAGTGGTTTAGGAAGCATGTGGTACTTCACAAATCTCTGCAAATCAAGATACAATAGCTATATAGCGTCACTTTAATAAAGGAAAGAAATGACCTGTACATTACAACAGCTAAATGCAGGAACTAAATGGATAAGGCTTAACCCCTTAACACGTGCCCGGCTTACATAAGACGCAAACTGCTCATACTGAACGGTTTTCAACTAAAAAAGTAATGTTGCGTTTACTTTTTAAAAAATTTGCGCCAATTAAATTAGGAGTACAACCAGATTCAATCGTGACTTGTGCATACGAATTTTCTCGAGCATGATGCCATTTACTTGTACTTCCTTCAAGTTGATTTGTTTTTTGTGTTCTTTCCGTTTATCATGATTTCTCGGGATGATAGGCTTACTTTATTTCATGGCACTCAGCTATTACTGGCATGAGGTATTCGCGCCTTAACTAAGATCAGCTCGAAGCCCGTGTTAGAGCGTTCGAAAAGACGAGAGCAACAATTTTTTACAGGAGTTGGGCTCCTGTTTTTTTAACATTTATATGTCCAATTCTCGCTTCCTAGTACAGCAGTTTTCAGTCGAGTGTCGAAGGCTCGCTAGGCTCTGTGCTTTGTTGGTATAGTTTGCGCCATTTTCTCAACCAAGGGAAGCCAAACCGAAACCAATCATCTCTTGGTAGCAGGCGTTTTCCCGCGCTTGGCACCGGTTATATATGTGTTTGCTCCGAATTCTGATTGGTTCGTTATGCTGTTTCCGATTGCTGAGATTGGCCAGACTAATTACTTTGGTTTTGCTTTTACGACACTCAATTAAAAACCGCACTCTAATAGCCCCTAATGTAATAGCGGTTAGTGCATCCAGAACGTATTCAATTATTCTACGTGTGATCACGTCACTTGACTGCAAAACAAGCCCAAAAGGGACTGGATCGAGCACCAACTCGAGCACACAGAATTGGGTCGGGTGGCCATACGGATTTGTAACAACAGGCCTGAGTACTAAAAGTCAACTCAGTTAAGCGTGTACGGCCGATTATGATTTGCAGTCATTTTAAAAAGAGTTCGAATTTAGCAATTTTCAACTGCAAGTTGGCGCAAGTTTGACACCATTTTGCAAAATTGTGACTTTTTTGGGGGAGGGGGGGGGGGGGGGCGTGGGTATGTTCGGATAGGTCATTTCTAAAGGCGCATCTGAAACATGCGTCCCAGATAAAAGTTCGCTTGCTAATCTTAAACAGCTCTATACGCAAGTTGGCGTTTTCGAACTTGCATTGATTTCTCTATGTTTGCCCAGCTTTTCAGTTACCTCAACACAATCTTCATTAGTAATAAGTCTCTCCAACCTCTCGCGGTCCATCATTTGAAAAGCTTGATCGGTCGGTGCAAACAGTGTTATGTTGGTGAAGTTCATAGCAGAGTTGTCTATCATCTGAGAAAAAATGCTGAAATTTGGGTCGCTTCTCAAAATGGCTTGAAAGTCGCTGGCGGTCGGCTCCAGAACTCTGTCAATGACGTGAATAATTCCGTTGCTTGCACCTTGGTTTGCAAGAATAATCTCTCCTCCTTGGACGACAATTGTCTTAGTTTGAAAAGAAGAAAAATGTTAATTGGCAAAGTTGATTAATTACTTCCTTTCCCAGTTTTAATCCATGCGATCCTGAAAGCAACGGGGATGCGCTACAAGCGATATTAATTTTTGGCACTCGTTTTTGTTGTAACCTGAGCAGAAACACTGCCATTTTGACCCCTTCCCTTTAAAAAAAATTAGGGCTAAATCCGTCCCAATGTGATGGATTATTAATACAGTAACTATACCACGAATGCCTTCGATATCAGATGGTAGATTAACAACTCCACGCGCTTTAATCATCTCGCATCTAACAAGTTTGAGCAGAGCATTTGTTTTACTAGAAACAACCACGAGATATCGCCAAATCTTGCTAACTGTAGTGACAATTTCTTTTCTCCCTGACTTGTACAATAAACAGATTGGTGGGGCACGGTGTAATCAACAATTATTCCACGAGCGCGCGTTGGATATGAGAAGACAGATAGCCAACGAGGCGTGTAGCGCCGTGTTGACTATCTATCATCTCGTACCTACAGTTGTATGCGCAACTGTAGACAAACTTCCTTTGGCGCATCAGGACAAGATTTTTAACAATTAAAAGAGCACTGTCACGAAGATTTTGCTGTTTGTTGACCAAAACTGCTCAAATATTTGACAAAGAACCCCTTCTTTAACGAGGAATCGCTCTTAGAGAAGACAAAACTACAATCAGGTTTTAGCGTTTCCTCCAAAACTCACAGGAGGAACTTGAAAAAATTGGCCAACGTTTTCTGGTTGCAATCCATTTTCATCCTAGCCATCTACAAACAAAAATGATTGATACTACTTTCTGTGCACTAGTAGGGTCATTTTTAACAAAATTGAAGCATCGAGGTTTCCATCGATTCAAATATGTTTTCTCGCTTATTCAAATTAAGTGGAAATAGGGGACAATACCTCTCCTTCATCCACTACGTTAACCCACAGTTCTCCTGAACCGTCAAGTGAAGTTATCTTACGGTTATCTTTCATGGCCTCAGCTACTATCTTCCCTTCCGCTATGTGCAACATTAGCGTGTCGCGAAGAAGCTCCTTGTCGCCTGCAAGCTGTTCTAGAGTTCCCGGAGGTAGAGCAGAGAAAGCTTGGTCAGAGGGCGCAAAGACAGTATAACGCGCATTAGAGTTCAGTTCGGAGGACAGACCAGAGGACTTCATCAATCTGACAAATTCACGCAACCGAAGAGACTCCGCTACTTCGATTAGACTCTTATCAGAAGTGTACAGCTCTGAAAAGGAAACGCGACCATTAGAAGGGAGTTACGTTCAATCTGGCCAAACGAATACGAAGTTAGTCTCCCTCGCAGCCGTTTTTAGAGTCGTCACGCAACGCTGGGGAGGAGCGTTGCGTGACGACACTAAAAACGGCTGCGAGGGAGACTAATACGAAGTAGACACATGTTTGAAGATGACGTCAATGGGCCATTTCTTGCGTGCACCTGCAATCCCATCCATTTTTCTCTCATTTTTTCTCCCTTTCCCTTTCCCTCCCCCTCCTAGTTTACGCCTGAGTCTTGAGAAGCGAGCGGTGCACCCCAACCAAAACATCCGAAGAGTACCTAATCCAGGGTTTGGTCACCCAATGCAAATCGACTTAAAGACGGCCCCTACTCATTCAGAAGTATTTTGTTCCATTTATGGCTATGGGGAAAAAGCAGATTTTAGCAAGGGCTGTTGTCCAAAAAGTCCAAAAAGAAAGTTAGGGATAGCCACACATTTTCAGAGATAATTAAACAACAAGAATTCTTAAAAGCTTCGAAATACATAACAATGTATAGCATTTTTTTCCCAAATTGAGGCTTAATTAGCCCTAAAAATACGTAGTTACCCCGAATTTCCTTTTCGGATTTCAATAGCCCTTGTAAGAACTTCTTAATTTCCCGCGTGGTCATAAACCCGCGCAAAACACCTTAGAATAAGAAGGCATCTTCCTTAAGAAATTAGAGGTTCTCGGACAATCCCTAGATGTGTGGAACGTATGCCAAGTAGAAAAGAGAGACACCCTACTTAAGTTGGACTCAAAATTGTTTTGTTTGGTGTGGCATGTGCAAGGTTCCACTGACATTTTGCACCTATCACAAATGAGTGTATTCAAATCTACAAACGCGTGTTCCTTGCCTGCGTCCTAGCTGTAATGGAGTGGGAAGGATATATAGAGCTTGGCCACTTTGCCGAGTGAAATGCATTGTTGGATTATACTTCTTCATTTAGTTGTCTACGTATTGTCAACGATCTAAGCGCATTAAACACGGGATCAAATTCAAGTGTAAACGCACACCTTTTGGACATCCGGGACTTCCTGCCACTTGAGTGTGTCCGGGACAACAGCAAAACTTTGTCATATAACGCCGCTCAGACCTGCGCAATAAAGAGAGAAAAGAAAAACGAAACGTCATCCACCATCAAGGATCGTTAACTAGTATTTTTTTTACTAATGTTGTATACTTAACTTTTAGTAACCTAAGCTCTCAGACGAGCTTCTACCTGTTTTCATTTGACACGGCTTTATTCAGAGGAGGGAAAATAAGTAGTTACGTTTTCTTTTATTACCATATGGGCCGGCTCGGAAATTTTTCATTTTACGCCCCCTTCAAGATGGTGGATACTTTCCGTGACGGTCTGGTAACTAACAAAGTAACACTCCGGTCAGCCTAATTTAGCTAAGGTAGCTTGCGGTTAGCCGTTATACTGTATTTGCTGTTAGGATATGTACCCCCAAAATTGCAAACTCTGGCAGTGGGGTCTTCTGTTGTTCTAACTTGAAAGTAGAAAAAAAATAGCTTAGGGTGATTTATAGTACCCGCCGTCTTGAAGTGGGCGTTAAATAAAATTGCTCGGTTCGGAATTTCACTCTGGAGAATCCCCAATGGAAAAGAGAGGAGGGGGGGGGGGGAGCTTGAAGGGATCACAGTTTTGCATATTTATAGTTTTTCTTAATAGGGTAGGGACGATAGGCCACTTTCAGGATGCGTCATTTGTCTACAACTATCAGAATTCATTTCGTTAGCATTCGCGTCTGGGCGTCTGGAGCTGAGTTTCTTTTGATCCATGCCGCTGGCAAAAAGAATCGCGGTTCTATCTTCTATCGAGGGATAGTATAACCAGGGTGCGCATGCCTGGTTGCTGTGGCCACTGACCTGCATTGCAATCTTCGTTTTCCAGGTACTTTCCTGCATTTTCGGAAAATTCCGACGGGAATGCGATGCTCACAAACATTCGGCCTGTGAGGAAGAAAAAAAAGACAAGAAAATATTACATATGATATTCCGGCCAGGAAGGGCTCCTGGTCCGGCTTAAAGGTATGATGGCTCCTTAGACGGTCTCTTGATGTGGAACTGCTCTCAAGTCTAGTTAGACACAAGCGAACGCATAAACAGGCAACAGAAAATGGAAGAATTGGGGAGAGTGTGGTCGCAGTTTCCTCTTTTTCATCTCGCCCTATATTACCCCCGCTCCTTCTAGCTACAGCGGAACCCCTGGGGTTTAAGGGGTACTCCCCTATACAAGCTATATAGGCATATGAGGCACTAAAGAGTATGGGTCCTTGGAGCAGTTTTCGTCTAAAAATGGGTTTATATTTTAATGGTTTTGTTTTGAAAGTATGAAAATGGGTATGGATTGAAGTAAAGGATATGGATTCTAAAGACCAGGTCGGAAAAAAAATCCATGTGAGCTTTGCATTCGTTGATATAATCAACAAACAGAGCAGATTTGTTCGCAATAGAGCGAACATTTAGCGTGCACATAGTCAGATGAGTGGCCGATGTTCTCAGATGGAGATCAGATAAACAATTGATCTGAACAAGGTTGGAACGGTTGCTACGATAATGGCTTCGACCATGTGTTCCATGGATGAATGACGAAATTATATTGGCTAAACGACAAAGGAGGAAAGCTGAAAGGAAATGGAGAGCTTCTAAAGCACACATGGATTTACTGTCTTACCGTACTATGAGAAATCCAGTGACAATTTTGAGTAACAAGGCTCGTAGTGACTTCTATACAAACTTCATAATTAAGAACAGCTCGGACCAGAGGAGGTTATTTAGAGCAAGCAAGTCCCTGCTAAATTTATCGAAATGTTCTAGCCTTCCACTATCTACTAATGATTATCAGTTGGCTAATGATTTCGGAAATTCTTCGACCAGAAAATTGCCGATATCAGGTCTGTTATAACAAACCAGACCTGCCTTCCTGTTACTATCAACGCCACTAGTACTGTGACTGCTTCCTGTTTTTTCAGAATTTAATCTGTTGTCCGAATCAGAGGTGTTTGATCTAATCACAGCTTCGTCTAAGAAGTCTTGTCCTATTGATCCTATTCCAACCAAGCTTCTTACTGAGTGCGTCGATGTGCTACTGCCTCCGATCACGAAAATGATTAATCTTTCGCTTGATTCTGGTTATTTTCCACGTACCTGGAAGTGTGCTCTAGTTCGGCCGCTGCTGAAAATGGATGGTTTACCCCCTGTCTTCAAGAACTTCAGACCAGTGAGTAATTTGGCATTTGTCTCAAAGCTAGTTGAGACTGTTGTTGCCAAGCAACTACAACATTATTTAAATTGTAACAATCTGTTCCCAGTGTTCCAATCAGCCTATCAACAGAACCACAGCACAGAAACTGCACTGCTTAGAGTTATGAATGACATTCTCCTTAACATGAACAACCAACGTGTTACTTTGCTAATTCTGCTCGACTTGAGTGCTGCCTTTGATACAGTTAATCATGACATCATTCTACGTCGACTTGAGCACTCATTTGGTACACAGGGAAAAGCTCTTTCGTGGTTTGCGTCCTATTTGTCTGGAAGAACTCAACGGATAATGATTAACAAGTCACTATCTGAACCTTTTAAATTAGAATGCGGCGTGCCTCAAGGTTTCTGCCTGGGTCTGCTATTGTTCACGTTGTACACGAGTAAGCTTTTTGAGATCATTAAATATCATCTGCCCATGATTCACTGTTATGCTTGATGACTCACAAGTTTACATCTCCTTTAGTCCGAATGACAGAGCTGAACAACTTGCTGTGGTAAAGAATATGGAAGACTGCATCAGAGACATCCGGTCTTGGATGTTGAATAACGATCTTAAATTAATTAAATGACGAGAAGACTGAATTCCTCATCATTGGTACATCACAACAGCTGGATAAGCTAGACAATATGAGTATACGTGTGGGTGACTCAGATATTTAGAAACTTTGGAATGCGCTACCATTTGACATAAGAAGCGCCACCACAGTTAGTACTTTTAAAGCCAAGCTAAAAACTCACCTATTCCGTCACGCATTTTTATCATAGTTGTTTTTATTATTATTATTATTATTATTATTTAATCATTGTAAGTTAATTGTTGATTATATTTTTAGCTTTTTAGCCTTTTTATTCCGTTTTCAATCTTGTCATGCGCATTTGAACATTTCATGAAATTTGCGCATTAGAAATGTTATTATTATTATTATTATTATTATTATTATTATTATTATTATTATTATTATTATTATTATTATTATTATTATTATTATTATTATTATAAAATGAGTATGAATTTTAGAGGCCAGATCAAAAAGGGTACCGGGAAATTAACATTAACAACATTAACATACTTTATTGACTTTCCCCGAGAGGCTTTTCAAAGACCATGAACTAATCTAAAAAATGATACAATGTACAATGTAATAAAACAGAATCGAAAAGATATAAAAACTATTTTCAAAAAGTACTGTTGACATATTTTGAACTGAAATAGGGTCAGGGTTTGGATAACCGAGTCACACACCCTCCACCAAAACTTCTGAGTTACAGTAGTGCTTGCGCTCCAGGCATCGATATGACAGTGTCAAGGGACTGAGAAACACCTTACTTAGTCTCTCTCGCAGCCGTTCTGTGTCTCGTCACGCAACGCTCCTCCCCACGAGCGTTGCTTGACGAGACACAGGACGACTGCGAGGGAGACTACACCTTACTCCGCTATAATGCATGGATTTATGGGAAATCGATCAAAATCTTCGCCAAAACGGAGTTTGGTTTATAATTTGATAGTTTTTGAGAAGTTAACAAAGCCCGATAAAGAGGTACGGATGTTATTATAGTAATCCATCTTGCAGCAAATAAGAGGATGCTGACAGAACCTTATGACCCTTGGGCCTTGATCTTTGTTGATCTATTTTGCAAGCAAACTTCAGATCAGTGACATGATGATATCAAGGAAGATTTTTTTAAAAAATTTGATTTCATGGATTTTGATCCTCTTTGTGCTACCGGTGTTCAGTTCCGTCGTCTTGTATGTAACCTGTTCAAATAACAAAGGCGAGGAGCGTGACAAAAATGAGAAGAGACTGGGGAAAGGGGCCTTCTCTCCCCAGTCTTCCCGCCTTTATCATTCACTCGAATCGCAGTTTTGACGACACAGCGCCAAAACGCAATGCGCATGTGCCAACCACTGAACTTCCGGTCGGTGTTGTATTTCCGGTTATTGCATAAACAAAAAAACTCCCGTCGCGCGAAGTTTAAAAACAAAACTCAAGAGTTACGAAACAAACTTAAGCAAAAAAATTGTTTTCCTGGTGAGTAAATTTATTTTGCTGTTTTCAAACCTTTGCACCAAGGGGTTTGGTGCTTGCACCAAGTGCGAAAGATGCGACCTGCTCGCGCTTGTGAAGAAAAGTTTTGTTGTCCGTGGTGGTTGTTGTCCTGTTGTTCCTCGCAAGACGAGAAGTGTGGTAAAAGTTAAGGTAAACGAAAATACGGAGGCCGTCATTACTTCTTGACACCTCAGTTAGCCAGAGCCGCTGAACTTCCAGTTGGTTCGATAGTTTGCCGGGTTCACTGGGACGAAATTAGGAGGGAAACAACCGGTGTTCGGTTACTCAGGAAAACTTCTCTCGAGCTCTCCACAAAAACGGGATACCTCCTCGACTTTATGCCGTGCTGGACGCTGTTGGAAAGGCAGGTAATGTTCCTTATCGTCCGGGAACAAGGTGCTGCAACAAATGTGCTGAGAATGTCGACCGCGACCAAGAAGAAAAGTTTACCACGCATGCAGAATATAAGCCGAAAAAGGCCCAATTTCGGTCCTGGGTTGTGCATAATTTTTCAGTGAACAGCAGTAGATGTGCTTGCAAGGACCACCGTGATAAAATAAAGGTACCGGATGCTGTAGTTAAGGAGCAATAAATTGTATTACAAATAACGCAAAGAGCAAGGCTAATTTCACAGTCAGAGAAATATATTTTTCCTTTCCAATATTTCAAACGGCACGGCCTTTCTTCATCAAACATACCCTGCCTTGCTCTTTATATTATTTGTTCCATAATTTTTAAGTTTGCTTTTTACTTTCACATACAAAGATAACTTCATGATTATTAACGTTGCTAAGTTTGCAACCCCAAATAGTAACCCCTTAATATAGTAAAGGCATTTTTCCCCAACTATTGTATATATTTAGCAAAAGAAATAATAATAATAATAACAATAACAATAACAATAATAATAATAACAATAATAATAATAATAATAATAATAATAGTAATAGTAATAGTAATAATAATAATAATAATAATAATAATAATAATAATAATAATAATAATAATAATAAGATTGTAGAAGAGTGCTTCCAAATCAGGACACCTGGAGGACATTACAAACTTCTTTTGGAGTTGTGAAAGTCAATTGTCATGGAGATGTCCTAGTAGAAAGACATGTATAGAACAGCATTGAAACAGTTTTCAAAGACTCATCAGGTCAGTTTTACTACACAACTACTTGAGCAAAAAAAAAAAAAGAATCTCAATAACATAATAGAAATATTTCAGTAACAGTAATTCTACCAAACATCCGTCTGAAGGATTACTCTGATGATCAACATGTGTATTTCACTATAAAGCAATATCAATTTTGTTATATATTTTTTTCATCTGCTAGAGGAGAATAAATGTAACTTATACAAAGGCACCCTCAACCCCAGAGGGAATGAAATTAAGCCCCAGTATGAATATGCATATTCTGATCACAATTTAAATATGTGGATAATATAATTATCCTCCACATATTTCTTATGGTACTAGTTGTGAGAGTTTATTTAAACATCTTGATGGAGTATGTGGTGACCATTAGTCTCTATTTATAAAGATATAAAGTTCTGCATCCCTTTTTCATTATTTTTTTTTCCAAAAATTCATTTGATTACCTGGTAGAGAGATTCCAGAGAGCATTGCACCAACACCATGAAGGCAACATTGCACTTGCACTGTACACACCCTCAGAGATGGAAAAGTTTGCAGAGAAAAATGCACCTGGTCCTTTTAATCTTATTCTACACTATAATTGGATTCTTGGATCATAATCAAAATATTATTTTGCGTGATGATCCAAGAATGAGTGACGAGCATCGTGTATTACAAGAAAAGAGAACAGTTGTTTTATTGCATATCATAGCATATTTCTGGTAATCTTGATTACACAATAAATCCCATGTTATATTAAGTTTCTTTTAAGCTGACTTGACTTGTCTCAGGTATATTTATTCCCCTTGCCTTGCATATGAGGAACACTCCCAAGTTGGAATAATCATGTTTATCAACCATAATAGCAGACAATCTAGAATCTACCTATAATAAGATTACACATTTGATTCTTCTTTCACCATGAGGTTTCCACATACAGAATATACTACTATCATATGAAACCCCTGAAATGAAATAAACAAGAAAAATTTAATTATTTTCTTACATTTTTACTTACAGTGTACGTAAAAAGGGGGCTACAAATAATATTTATTATTTTTATTTCAGGTCACAGAAGACACATTTAACGCATGACGAAGAAGGGTTACTTATTCAGCAACATGGGGCATCCAGAGATGTGATAAATTCTGCCAGAAGTTTAGGCTTCAGCACCAATCCAATCTTTTTCTTAGTTATCATTTTTTACCTTGGGCAAATTTAGGCTTTTGCACAAATTATGCTACATTTTTTCGATCATTTTGGTGAAGTAAAAGCATCAACCATTATTCGAGCATTTCAGTGGCATTTTCCCCTTTTTTGAGAGAGAGAAAGAGAAAAATTAAAATAAAATGACAAATAATTTTAAATGAAACGTCAAGTAGCCTGCTTGGGTCAAAACTTGGCGTCGCGAACAGAAGCGGGCGCTTTTCACCAACTTATTTCGCAACCAGAACTTTTTTCAGCCATAGGCTTGCACGCATGTTTTAACATTAGCTTCAGGTTGAATGCTTTGGTGACCATAATTTTCAAAGTTTGAAGTCTTTCATTTACCAGACAAGATGACTGAGTGAAAGGCTTTGCGTCGTTGCTTATAATCAGTTATAATAACATTTGAAACAGATAGACCTTGCGTCTTCCTTGGGTCTAATTAATAAAAAAATATATACAAATGAGAATTTGTAACAGCAGTCTTTCCAAGAACATCTGATGTGTTGAAAAACGGACAAATTGCAATAGTAGAGCTAGGTGTTAAAACACGATTCACCAACCGACAAAATATTCATAACTTGGGCTGAAATGGCGGGCGAACACGTGTAGAATCACATTTTTGGACGTCTTTTAAAAGGTAATCAGTACCACTCGACTTCAGAATCAACCATTGCAAGAAATTATGGTGAGTTTACCTTTTCTTAATCATTGGTCCACTTCATCTTTCACACGTGGTTACTGATCCACAGCAGGAAAGTTTTAAAACTTCAACAGATCGAAACATAATCGTAACCAGAAAGCGTGATCTCGACCGGAAATGCCCAAAATTGGCGCATGCGTAGACGTTTTGCCGCTGTGTTAGTTTTGACAGTTTTCTTCGCGTGGCTCCCCATAACCTCGATCATGATGAGATGTAGGGAGATAGAGTATGAACGCAGGTTAGGCTCCCTACCACAATTTACAGTAACTTTGGTCGAATGACATCACTCGTCACCGGTCACTCGTTTAATATACCGGGGACTGCGGCATATTTTTACAGTGGTTCATTATATGGGAGTTCCACTATACTGTCATTATTCTGCTTTATACTATCCCATCTGATGTAAGCTTCCCTGTGTGTAAACGTTCTTACAAGGAGTGTCAGGAGTTCCCTACAAAATATACACAGTACCAACTGCATACTCCCCGCGGGAGTGGGCATACGTGAAGAAGGTAATCTTGATATTCTCCGAAAGCCTTTCCGGTTACAGCTCAAATTCCGAAGATCATTGAAATGTCGACGTCCATAAATACTTCTTCAAAGATAAAAATCGAACTCAGGGAATATATATTTATCTATTTAAACTTGAAAGATAACAGCAAGATTACCTTCCGATTACAGTGATCTGCTGTTACTACTGATTGCGACACAAAGAGGGAGAAATTTCACTGCCGACGCAACGAAACGATACCTTAGAAGCCAGACAAGACAATAACTCAGGAGTGTCTAACATTGCGAGAAACTTAATGCCTCGCTGAATATTTTAACGCAAGTCTCCGAGCTCGTTATTTTCTTATTAAAAATCTGGATTTTCGTCAGAGTATTCTTAATCCCAGACAAGTCTTTCTTTTGCTGCGTGTATTCAGCAAGCATTCTTTTGCGTGGGACATTTGAGTACATTTGCGCTTATATAGTTATGCAGTTTGTCCTATCAATTATTCGACATCCAAGATATTTTGCCCGGGGATCGATCCTTATTTTATCACGAACGATAATTGCTGCCGTAACTGTCGAAGTAGTAACGAATACTCATAGATACTCACTGATTATAATTCACTTACCCATCTCCATTCGGCAAAAGTTCTGGTTTATATTGCGGCTGTGTCTGTCCCTTCTCAGATTTTTCCCACCAATCTTGCCAGTAATCTCTCCATTTGAAAGGGCTCCACCACTTGGATGAGCCGACGTCCAGCGAAGAAACGAACAGTAGCAAACAAAACCATAACACCTTCGCCATTTCAGTTATTGATCCTGAAAGCGATTGTCTGTTTTTCTCAATGAGCGCTAGAAATGACACGCGCAGTCATCAAAACATGCAAGATGAGCCTTGATGGTTTGTCTATCAACAAGACAATGGCGGAAATGATAAATCACAGATATGTTATGTTGTTCAGCTAGGGGAGTGGTACTTCCTCTCCTTCTTAACCTTGTGGGGAGGGCTAGGTTGCGCCAGAATAAGGACCAATTTTACCCAGGCAGCAAAATTTAAAAACTTAAAGGGGAAGTATCACGGGAATTTGGTGTTATATCAAAAACTCCAAAACGTTTTTAAATTAACAACAAAAACCGAAAAGTATTGCTCAAATTTGATGTAAATTAATACTCAGTGTACTAAGACTATCGATGAGTGTCTCTGACCACAGATGGACTGGGTTAGAATGGACTGCAACTTGAAAAAAGTTGGGCGAACTGTTTTCAAGTTCTCCCGTTTTCGTTTCCAAAATACACCAGAGCAGGTCATATGTTGTTCCTTTCGAGAATTCAGTTGCTTTCTTTTTCTTGATATTCTTGAATTATTTTGTAACTAAGTGAAGGTGTTGTCGCACCATTTTCACGATAAAAGGTCAAAGTCCCCATGATACTTCCCCTTTAAGTCTTTTCAATGGTATAGATAGCAATTAAATCCTGGTTTTAGAGAAAGGGTAGCGAAAAATAAGCAGAAATTCATAACAGAAATTACAGTGCAAAGATTTAATACTAGGAAGTTTAAGAAACGAGGACGGCAACGGTAACGAGAATGTCATTTAAAAATATAACTTCTCGTTTTTGTAACTCTTTCGCAATCATTTAAATTTGTTTAACTTGGAAAATGCTGGCGAACTCTCCAGGAACTAAATTAGTATGAACGACGTCAAAGTAAGGAAAAATAAAGAAGATTTTGCGTCATACGCTCCCGTTCTCGATAAAACCTAAAATTTGGTCATTTCACGTTGTTGTTTTACAGAGGACGGCAAAGAAATGTACCAAAATGTAAAACGCACGTGCAAAGCGATTGTTTTTGCTCATTAAGCCCATTGTTTTGTGGCGTTCTCGTTATCGTTGCCGTCCTCGTTTCTTAAACTCCTTACTGTCAATCAGATGATCACTCAATCACAGGCGGCCCAATCTCAAGCTGTGAGGTGATCATCTTGCGTTACAACCGTCACGGCGCAAATTTAAGAGTTTGTATGGGAATATATTTACGATCGGGTTTAGGAGGTAAAAATTCCGAAAATTTCTTAATAAAAATAACATACCTTGTTTATACGGTGTAATTTTTGTTGTTTCTCTGTCTCCTTTTGCTGATTTGAGGTCATTTTAGCGAGTTATCGTTTCAGCAAAAGGAGACAGAGAAACAACAAACAGTACACCGTATCATAGGCAGCTCAAGCTCGCGTCACTAGAAAGCGTGTAATAATTAATTACTAGTGGGCATGATAACCTTTGAGTGCAAGCAGCCATTGAGAATTTTTAAAAACGCATTATAGTACTGTGTATGGGAAATAAAAAACTGTTGATTATGAAGTTTAAAAAACGCTAAATTTAACTTCCATTCAATAAAACGAATAAAACCGCCGAGACCGCGTCACTAGAGAGCGTGTAATAATTAAAACTTGTGGGATCTTGACCTTTGAGTTCAAAGCGGTATTGGGTTACAGGCAGCCGTTGAGAATTTGAACGCGTTATAAGACTTTGTATGGGAAATAAAATACCGACGATTCTGACGCTTAAAAAAACGCTAAATTTAACTTTCATTCAATGAAATGAATAAAACTGACTCACCTCTGGTGTATTCTTGTGTGTTTTGTAGCTTATTTTACCGTTTCGAGCACTGTCATTCCCCTCATAAGACGGAGTCAAGGCAGCACACTAAGAAGCTCGCATAGTCCGCTCAGAGGCGGTTTGCGCCTCGAAAATCCATCCCAGCCGCGATTTTTTCACGCAAAGCTAAAGCCCCATCATTCGCAAACCTCGGTGAATGTTTCGTTGTCAAAAATCCTCACTCACTTGGCTGGAAATGAGCATTTTCTGCTTCCGATTCCACGATAGCGTCGTTTCTCCAACAGCTGATGATTTTGAAAATGGTCACGGAGCTTGGGTTTAACTCCACCCGGTGGGGTACAGTCATTTCATGTACAGCACTTACCCCGTCCCCACAGCTATGCCATTGGTGGCTCGTAACAATGGAGCTGACCGAGATGCTGCCATTGGTGGCTCGTAACAATGGAGCTGACCGAGATGCTGCCATTGGTGGCTCGTAACAATGGAGCTGACCGAGATGCTGCCATTGGTGGCTCGTAACAATGGAGCTGACCGAGATGCTGCCATTGGTGGCTCGTAACAATGGAGCTGACCGAGATGCTCCCATTGGTGGCTCGTAACAATGGAGCTGACCGAGATGCTGCCATTGGTGGCTCGTAGCAATGGAGCTGACCGAGATGCTGCCATTGGTGGCTCGTAACAATGGAGCTGACCGAGATGCTCCCATTGGTGGCTCGTAGCAATGGAGCTGACCGAGATGCTCCCATTGGTGGCTCGTAACAATGGAGCTGACCGAGATGCCGCTGTCGGATATTTCGAAAGGCAGGGCCCTCTGTTCTTCAGGGTATGTTTGAGACTGACCCTGTGGTAAGAGACGTTACAATTTTTTTTATTGTAGCTATTACAATTATAGATACCTGAAAAACATAGGCTAAAGGCCTTTCTTCTTCAGGGTATGTTTGAGACTGACCCTGTGGTAAGAGACGTTACAATAGAAAACAGTTACAATAGAAAACTGAAAAACAGAGGCTAAAGTTATATCAACAAAAACATTACAATTTGAAATTTGAAAATACAATTGGTCAACTAGGCATGACCAAAGTAGCTAACGTTACAACGTGGAAAACGAAAACAAAATACGTCACAATGAGAAATTAACATAACTTAGGGGAAAATGTTCATGTCTCATCTCTCCTTTTAATTAGACCTAAGGGTTCAAGAGTTTGACCTCTGTCGATGAGGTATTCCTCTCTAGCTTTGTGTACACTGTCACGATAAGATTTGATGAGTTCGAGAGGAATAAGTAACATGTCAGAAGCGTTCTGAGACTGTGCTGGGTTTGGAAATGTTTGTTTGTTTGTCAACTGGTCTACGGTGTTCTCTACGGTGTTCAATCTTTACATAATTCGATCTTTAATTCTCCTATGTATTGTTTGTGGCAGCGGTTGCAGTGTACCATGTAAACCCGGGGGGGGGGGGGGTACTCCCTTACATGGGCAATATAGGTAGGTGCGGCGCCAAAGGGTATGGTTTTTCAGCCGCTTTGGTCATAAATAGGGTATCGATTTTAGCCATTTTGCCGCCATTTTGGTAATAAATAGGGTATCAATATTTCCACTCTAGTCTTGAATTCGTTTTTTTTTTTTTTTTTTTTTTTTCGAAGAAGCTACTTCTTCATCATGATGTTTACAGCAACTGTGTACGTGCCGATGCGCTCCGGTCACGCGCTGTACTTCCAGGGGTTCTTGAACTGGTTATAAATTCTCGGTTTTCACTGTCACGCCATTGAAAAAAAAAATCCAAACCATTCCATGAATGAAGTCAAGAAATTGACATGGTATAGAGGATAAGTAAATAAGGCATCTGTCCAAGTGTCAGGTCTGTGCGGCATACCGTACTCGAGTTATTTGACAAAATGTTCCACATAAATTTATAGAGCTTAGTATGGAGACGCCATGTTTGTGTCCCTCTGAGGGACACAAACATGGCGGCCGGAAATAGGGAAAAACATCTGGAGTTCACTTTTGCCGGAAAAGAGGTAACCGTTTGTTTGCCCTTGTCAATTTTCGAATGTTTAGATTAATATTTCTCCTCAAACTTAAATTGTTTAGAATGCTGAAAATCACCCGAAGAGTCATTTTTAAGATACGGAAAAGCTCTGTCACGGCCGTCCTCCTTATGTCACGCACGATGGAAACTCGGAAATTTAAACTGTTCTATTTTCAAAAGGAAGCACGACATCGAGCTAAAAAATTGTGAACAGACATATTTTTAGGTAATCTTTCCTTGAATGAAGGTAAAAATTTTGTAGGCCTCCCAGTTTTGAATTCTAGAATTTGGTGACGTCACGTGAAAACCGAGAATAGGATATCAAGTCATACTAGGGTAGGGAAAATGGCAGATTTTGGTCATAAATAGGGTAAGGGTTTTGAGAAGCGGGCCGCACACCCCTATCCATTTTTTTTTTGGGAGTACCCCCCCCCCCCCCCGGGCATGTAAATAACGTTTTTATGTTTAGTTTTGCCGGTAGAATGAAAAGTGTAACTCGTACGTCCGTCTGTTATGAATTTGCAAGTTAAACAGTTGTCTCCGCATCGAAAAGATCTATGGGATGGGTTGTTTTGTGTGGGATTACGTAGTTTGGCGCTAACTAGTAAATCACTAAGGTTGTTGGTCCGTCGGAAGGCAACAAGAGGTGTGGCTTTTCGATGCGTAGACAACTGTTGATTAAACTTGCAACTACATAATAGACGGACGTACCAGTTACACATTTCATTCTACCGGCGAAGCTAAACATAGGTCTACTACTCATCATTAAGACTGTAACTCTAACAACGTTATTCACATGGTACACTGCAACCGCTGCCACAAACAATACATAGGAGAAACAAAAAGACGACTTACGCCAAGTTCAGAGTCGAACTTAACTCCCAAATCACGTAAATCCCGCCTTTTGATTCAGACGCCGAACTTAATTAGCCGAACTTAATTTACTTGAAGCAAAACATGCTCTCTACAAGAGACTGTATCTGAAATACGTTATAATAATTTATGCATTAGGTTCGGCTCATGAAAAGTACGACGTCTGAATGAAAGCCGTTCCAAAGCCGAAATTCCCGGCTGAGCCGTTCCAAATTGAAGCAGCCGTTCTCAACTGATTCAGACGCTGAACTTTTCATGTACTTAATTCAAGGTATTAGGTTCGCGGCTCATGAAAAGTTCGGCGTCTGAACCGGCGAGCTGAGACCCGTCGATCATCCTAGAGAAGTCGGGTTATCTAGGATATACCTCCCTGACCGTAAAAAAAAAGCCTTGCCCTTTTTTAGATTATTTGTTTTTAACATTTTTCTTTGCTGACTAGATCCTTCACTACAGGATCCGGTACTTTTATTTTGTCGCGGTGGCCCTTGTTCAGACACAGTTAATTACTGTTTTTTAATGCGAGAAGAAAGCCTGGAAATATTCTGCGAGGATCTGGCAATACGTCTGCGTTCGCAGGCTAAAAATGATTGCGCTTACTGAAAATGTTGGGAAAATAATAAGCGCCCACCCTTATATATGGACTCAGTGAAATAAGCACACAACGGTTAATCGAAATGTATAACATTGACAAAGATAAAGAATAAGTGAAATTTTTAAACTACGGCCAGTTTGGTCCGTTTAAAAAGAAAACGATGCTACCCGGACAAAAACCAGCTTACGGGCCTGCAGTGTATGTTAAACCAGTGCTAAGTGAGCCCATGAATCAAGCGGGACTGTAAGCAAATACGAATATATGAACTCTATTCGACCGATCAAAGCTTGTGCGCATTTCCTTGCACATTTTGTACTGTCCATAAAACATCAGCATATACATAGCTCAAATCCCTCATACAAATCACACAAGTACAGTAATAATTCCAACATTTTTAGTTGTTTATTTCATCAATTGTTGCAGAGACCCTATGCGTAAGTGCCAGTATCTGATTACATGCCTGTTCCAAAAAAAACTAGGGTATTTTTTAATTAGCACCTTTGCGGCAGCGGAAAATTTTTACTTTTCAAATTGTGGTTCAAAAACAAGGGAAAAAAGTACGGAGGTTGTTATATGGATATGGAACTTCTTCGATACTTTCCAACATCAAAAATGCAACAGGCAATGTTGCTGGGACTTTGGATGACTTCGGCAGCGGATCTGATGAGAACAAAAACATGCACAGGGCGTGTGACTGAATGAGACGAGTGATTTTGCCACCATTTTGATATCCCGTCAGTTACAAAACCACTCAAGAAAATCAAACGAATATTATACTTAACGGTAAAGGGATTAGTTAAACTAATGGATTAGCTTTTCGATGCTTAACATTCTTCCTTCTTCTTGGGAAAATGTTGCCCTAGTCATCCACGAAAACGATGTGATACCAATAAGATATCGTTACTGTGCGCCTAAATGAAACTCGTGTATACACTTGTAGCTCTGAGATCCCCCTCCCCCCACCCCTCCCACTCACCCTCACCTGGGGTAATTGGGGCACTTGTAGACCTCAAAGGGGAAATACCCCCACCATGACAGACATCCAAAGAATGCCCATGGGATTGGTCACGCGGCTTGGAAATGACTGAGCCATTAAATGAAAAGAAAAGTACGCAGTTTTTCGGCTCATTTTCTGATAACTATTTTATTTACCTTTGAAGTCGGTTGTTTTGGAATTCTCCTCCACCGTTTGCAGCGAGTTGTCATCCTGGAGCACAATCTGCAGCAACATATGTCGAACAGACGGAAATAAACATTAGAACCTGCTTAGAAACTCTCAGTTGAAAAACAACTTTAAATTAACAAGCTACATGTTATTGTACCTCGTCTGTTGCAGACATTTTTCTCCAAGATAATTATGATGAAACGTTTATCTTGGTTGTTTGAAAGCTGAATACAACTTTGCAGAAGGCCAAGAAAAATCGATGCTCGTTCTTTCGAGGTTACAACTTTTATGGATTGTCATACCGCTACTGCGTGCTTTACGGCCAGAAACTTTGATCACACATTAACTCCGTGTTAAAATAAAGTTACCCAATCCAATTCAATCCAGCAGTCATCGTCATTATGGGACTCTGTAACATGAGGCAATCATTGCACCCTAGAGTAGTGGGGTGGTCTAAATCTCCGAATAATTTATATATTTTCGCACTTTTCAACTCTTCAGTAATTACAGTAAAACGCGACATATATAATTTGCAATGGCAATCAGTTTTATCCCTGATTTAACCATTCACCAGCACAAGATACTCAGAGGCAGTCGGTCGGTGTTTGCAAGATGCAATGTTAGTGGAGTGAGTGCCCGGGAAGGGGTGTGGGGGTAGCGTTACTCCCATATATGAGCTACATAGCGGTGCTACTGTAAAAGATATGATCTGCAGCGAGTTTACTCTCGAATAGGGTATAGAAATCAGAGAGTTTTGGTCTAGAACAGGGTATCATTTTCCGCGAAACTAATCGGTTGATTGAAGAATTTAGTCCGAGAAAGTTTAGGTTTATGATCAATAGGGTGGGGATATTCGGTGTTTACTCTAGAATAGGGTTACAAATTAAAGGTTAACATGGTTACTGACACCCGTCTGAACGTTAACCTGGCCTTAAATACCGTTTTAACGAACCGCATAGACCAGTTGACAAACAAATAGTTCCAAACCCACCACAGTCTCAGAACATTTTTTGTTCTTACGACCATAACGCTTCTGACATGCTACTTATTCCTCTCGGACTCATCAAATCTAGTCGTGACAGTGGACGCAAAGAACTCTTAAACCCTTTTGTCTTATAATAGGAGAGATGAGACATGAACATTTTTCCCTAAGTTATGTTAATTTTTCATTGTGACGTATTTTGTTTTCGATTTCCACGTTGTTCAGTTAGCTATTTTGCTCATGCCTATTATCAAATTGTATTTTCAAATTTCAAATTGTCACGTTTTTGTTTTTGTAACTTTAGCCAATGTTTTTCAGGTTTATATTGTAACTGTTTTAAATTGTAACGTCTCTTACCACAGGGTCAGTCTCAAACATACCCTGAAGAGAACAGGCCGTGCATTTCGAAGTATTGGAAAATATACTTCCCTGACCTTAAAAAAAAAGCCTTGTCCTTTTTTTAGATTATTTGTTTTAACATTTTTTTTTGCTGACAAGATCCTTTACTACAGGATCCGGTACTTTTATTTTGTCGCGGTGGCCCTTGTTAACACAGTTAATTGCTGTTTTTTACTGCGAAAAGAAAGCCTGGAAAATGATTCAGCGAGGATCTGGAAATACGTCTGCCTTCGCAAGCTAAAAATGTTCGCGCAGCTTACTGAAAATGTTGGGAAAATAATAAGCGCCCACCCGAAGTTATATATGGGCCCAAAATTAAACAAGCACCCAACGGTTAATCGAATAAGTACGGTAATCAGTGTATAACATTGAAAAAGATAAGGAATAAGTAAAATTTATAAACTACGGCCGGTTTGGTCCGTTGTAAAAAAAAAAAAACGATCCTAACCAGACAAAAACCAGCTTACGGGCCTACAGTGTATGTTAAACCAGTGTTAAATGAGCCCATCAATCAAGCGGGACTGTAAGCAAATACGAATATATAAACTCTATTCGACCGATCAAAGCTTGTGCGCATCTCTTTGCACATTTCTCGCTTATCCATAACATCAGCATATATATAGCTCAAACCCATCATACAAATCACACAAGTACAGTAATAACTTCAACTTTTTTAGTTATTTATTTCATCAATTGTTTCAGAGACCCTATGACTTAACATGCGTATGTGTCAGTATCTGATTACATGCCTGTTCCAATAAAAGTAGGGAATTTTTTAATTAGCCCCTTTGTAAATTGACTATCAACCAATTCTTCTACGGCAGCAAAAATGTATACTTTTCAAATTGTGGTTCAATTAAACCAATGAGTACGGAGGTTGTTATATGGACCTTCTTCGATACTTTCCAACATCAAAAATGCAACAGGCAATACTGCTGGGACTTTGGATAACTTTGGCAGCGGATCTGATGAGAACAAAAACATGTACAGAGAAAGTGAATGAGACCAGTGATTTTGCCACCATTTTGATATGTCATCAATTATAAAACCTCTCAAGAAAATCAAACGAATATTATACTTAACGGTAAATGGATTAGTTAAACTAATGCATTTGTTTTTCGATGTTTAACATTCTTCCTTCTTCTTGGGAAAATGTTGCCCTTGTCATCCACGAAAACAATGTGATGCCAATCCAATATCGTTACTGTGCGCCTAAATGAAACTCGTGTATCCACTTATAGCTCAGTCAACTATCAATAAAATCCCCCTTCCCCCACCCCTCCCACCCACCCTCACCTGGGGTAATTGAGGCACTTGTAGACCTCAAAGGGGAAATACCCCCACCATGACAAACATCCAAAAGAATGCCCGTGGGATTGGTCACGCGGCTTGGAAATGACTGAGCCATTAAATGAAAAGTAAAGTACGCAGTTTTTCGGCTCATCTTCTGATAACTATTTTATTTACCTTTGAAGTCGGTTGTTTTGGAATGTTCCTCCACCGTTTGCAGCGAGTTTTCATCCTGGAGCACAATCTGCGGGCAACATATATCGAATAGCATTAAACATTAGGAGAACTTAAAGGGGCAGTGTCACCTATTTTCGTGTCACTTTGAACAGCCAAAAAACGTATTTTAATCGATGCGTGAATCGCCACTGTTTTGTAACAGCTTTGTTATAAATAACCCTACAGAAACTAGTAATAATTATGTTTGGTTGCTCATGGCTAGGATGGAAATGGATTGCAACTTACAAAAATTGGCCAATTTTTCCAAGTTCATCTTGTGTATTGTAAAGAAGTCGCTAAAAACCTGATCATAGTTTGTCCTTCGTCGTTCAAATCCGTTAATATAAATTTTCTTTCTGGCACTCTAACAGCAATTTCATTTTAGAAAAATAAATGTCTTCTGTAGTTTTGGCCAAAATACAGCAAAATCACCGTGGCAGTTCCTCTTTAAATAGAAACTCTTGTAAACACAAAGTGTTATATGTACCTTGTCAGTTGCAGACATTCTTCTCAAAGATATGCGGTGAAACGTCTGTCCTGGTTGTTTGAAAGCTGAATATTACTTTGAAGCAGGCCCAGAAAAATCGATGCTCGTTCTTTCGAGGTTACAACTTTTATGGCAAAGAAAGTGATCACAAATAAACCCCGTGAAATAAAGTTAACCAATCCAATTCAATCCAGCTCCATCGTGATTATGACTGAGAAGTTTGCCACATGAGGCAATCATTGAATCCTGGAGTGTGGGTGGTTTTACGTAATGCTTAAAACATGAGCAGCAGTCACGGTTTTATCGGGATTTAAAACCACGAGACGCAGCCGAGCGGTTTTAGACCAGATAAAACACTGGCTGCGAGTATTTGAACGGCTTCACAATTTTTCCAAGAAAAGCGTGTGTCGAGAGAGCCATAACAATGATGCTTTTGTGAACGTTGGAAATTAGCATATGAGAAAGACATTAAACACCGCCTACTAATAAGGACAGAGGAGGTTTTATCGGGTTTTAAAACCACTGCACATGATGTTTTATCGACCGTTTGATAGGTCAATGGGCTTATGAATTATTAATGTCTTTTGAAAAGTCTAAAACTCTGAACGAGTTATTTTCACACTGATGAACTCTTTACAGTACTGTGAGACGCGACATATATAATTTTTATGTAGAATGTTTAATCCCTGATTAAACCATTCAACAGCGCTAGATATTCTGAGGCAGTCAGTTGGTGTACCCATCACACTTCAACCGCTGCCATAAACAATACATAGGAGAAACAAAACGACGACTTAAAGATCGTTTTAACGAACGCCATAGACCAGTTGACAAACAAACAAACATTTCCAAACCCAGCATAGTCTCAGAACATTTTCTTTCGACCATAACGCTTCTGACATGTTACTTATTCCTCTCGAACTCAAATCTTATCGTGACAGTGTACACAAAGCTAGAGAGGAATACCTCATCGACAGAGGTCAAACTCTTGTACCCTTAGTTCTTAAAAGGAGAGATGACACATGAACATTTTTCCCTAAGTTATGTTAATTTCTCATCAGTTGTGACGTATTTTGTTTTCGTTTTCCACGTTGTAACGTTCACCTATTTAGCTATTTTGCTCATGCCTATTGACCAATTGTATTTTCAAATTTCAAATTGTAATGTTTTTGTGTATGTAACTTTAGCCTATGTTTTTCAGATATCTATTGTAACAGTTACAATAAAAAAAATTGTAACGTCCCTTACCACAGGGTCTGCAGGGGTGGGTTGTTTTGTGTGGGATTACGTAGTTTGGCACTAACTTATAAATCACTGAGGTTGTTGGTCCGTCGGAGGGCTTGACAAGAGGTGTGGCTTTTCGATGCGGAGACAACTGTTTAACTTGCAACTGACGTAACAGACGGACGTACCAGTTACACATTCCATTCTACCGGCGAAACTAGACATATTACTCATCATATAGACTGTAACTCTAAAAACGTTATTCACATGGCACACTGCAACCGCCGCGCTGCCACAAACAATACACAGTAGAAACAAAACGACGACTTAGGCCAACTGCAGACGCCGAACTTTTCATGTGCCGAACATAACTCCCAAATCACGAAAATCCAGTCTTTTGATTCAGACACCGAACTATTAGCCGAACTTAATTTACTTGAAGCGAAACATGTTCTCCACGAGAGACTGTATCTGAAATACGTTATAATAATTTATGCATTAGGTTCGGCTCATGAAAAGTTCGACGTCTGAATGAACCGTCAGTTGCAAAGCCGAAATTCCCAGCTGAGCCGTTCCAAATTGAAGCACGCGTTCTCAACTGATTCAGTCGCGGAACTTTTCACGTACTTAATTCAACGTATTAGGTTCGGCCGCATGAAAAGTTCGGCGTCTGAAGCGGGCCTTAAATACCGTTTTAACGAACCGCATAGACCAGTTGACAAACAAACAAATAGTTCCGAACCCACCACAGTCTCAGAACATTTTTTGTTCTTACGACCATAACGCTTCTGACGTGCCACTTATTCCTCTCGAACTCATCAAATCTAATCGTGACAGTGGACGCAGAGAACTCTGTAATCCCTTTGGTCTTTATAGGAGAGATGAGGCATGGACATTTTTCCCTAAGTTATGTTAATTTCTCATTGTGACGTATTTAGTTTTCGTTTTCCACGTGGTTTGTTAGCTAGTTTGCTCATGCCTATTGACAAATTGTATTTTCAAATATCAAATTGTCACGTTTTTGTTTATGTACCTTTAGCCTATGTTTTCAGGTATCTATTGTAACTGTTTTAAATTGTAACTTCTCTTACCACAGGGTCAGTCTCAAACATACCCTGAAGAAGACAGGCCGTATCTTTCGAAATATTGGAAAATATACCTCCATAACCGTAAAAAAAAGTCTTGACCTTTTTTTAGATTATTTGTTTTACAATTTTTTTTGCTGACTAGATCCCTCACTACAGGATCCGGTACTTTTATTTTGTCGCGGTGGCCCTTGTTAACACGGTTGATTACCGTTTTTTACTGCGAAAAGAAAGCCTGGAAAATGATTCTTCGAGGATCTGGAAATACGTCTGCGTTCGCAAGCTAAAAATGTTCGCGCTTACTGAAAATGTTGGGAAAATAATAGGCGTCCACCCTTATATATGGGCCCAAAATTAAAAAAAAAGCACCCAACGGTTAATCGCATAAGTACGGTAATCAGTGTATAACATTGACAAAGATAAAAAAAAAAAATTGTGAAATTTTTAAACTACGGCCGGTTTGGTCCGTTTAAAAAGAAAACGATCCTACCCAGACAAAACCCAGCTTACGGGCCTGCAGTGTATGTTAAACCAGTGCTAAGTGAGCCCATGAATCAAGCGGGACTGTAAGAAATTACGAATATATGAACTCTATTCGACCGATCAAAGCTTGTGCGCATCTCTTTGCACATTTCTCGCTTATCCATAACATCAGCATATATATAGCTCAAACCCATCATACAAATCACACAAGTACAGTAATAACTTCAACTTTTTTAGTTATTTATTTCATCAATTGTTGCAGAGACCCTATGACTTAACATGCGTATGTGTCAGTATCTGATTACATGCCTGTTCCAATAAAACGAGGGAATTTTTTAATTAGCCCCTTTGTAAATTGACTATCAACCAATTCTTTTACGGCAGCAAAAATGTATACTTTTCAAATTGTGGTTCAATTAAACCAATGAGTACGGAGGTTGTTATATGGACCTTCTTCGATACTTTCCAACATCAAAAATGCAACAGGCAATACTGCTTGGACTTTGGATGACTTTGGCACCGGATCTGATGAGAACAAAAACATGTACAAAGAAAGTGAATGAGACCAGTGATTTTGCCACCATTTTGATATGTCATCAGTTATAAAACCACTCAAGAAAATCAAACGAATATTATACTTAACGGTAAATGGATTAGTTAAACTAATGCATTTGTTTTTCAATGCTTAACATTCTTCCTTCTTCTTGGGAAAATGTTGCCCTTGTCATCCACGAAAACAATGTGATGCCAATACGATATCGTTACTGTGCGCCTAAATGAAACTCGTGTATCCACGTATAGCCCAGTCAATTATCAATGAGATCCTTCTGCCCCCCACCCCTCCCACCCACCCTCACCTGGGGTAATTGGTGCACTTGTAGACCTCAAAAGGGAAATACACACACCATGACAAACATCCAAAAGAATGCCCGTGAGATTGGTCACGCGGCTTGGAAATGACTGAGCCATTAAATGAAAAAAAAAGTACGCAGTTTTTCAGCTCATCTTCTGATAACTATTTTATTTACCTTTGAAGTCGGTTGTTTTGGAATTTTCCTCCACTGTTTGCAGCGAGTTTTCATCCTGGAGCACAATCTGCGGGCAACATATATCGAATAGCATTGAACATTAGGAGAACTTAAAGGGGCAGTGTCACCTATTTTCGTGTCACTTTGAACAGCCAAAAAACGTATTTCAATCGATGCGTGAATCGCCATTGAAAATAACGGTTCAGTTTTGTTATAAATAACCCTACAGAAACTAGTAATAATTATGTTTGGTTGCTCATGGCTAGGATGGAAATGGATTGCAACTTACAAAAATTGGCCAATTTTTCCAAGTTCATCTTGTGTATTGTAAAGAAGTCGCTAAAAACCTGATCATAGTTTGTCCTTCGTCGTTCAAATCCGTTAATATAAATTTTCTTTCTGGCACTCTAACAGCAATTTCATTTTAGAAAAATAAATGTCTTCTGTAGTTTTGGCCAAAATACAGCAAAATCACCGTGGCAGTTCCTCTTTAAATAGAAACTCTTGTAAACACAAAGTGTTATATGTACCTTGTCAGTTGCAGACATTCTTCTCAAAGATATGCGGTGAAACGTCTGTCCTGGTTGTTTGAAAGCTGAATATTACTTTGAAGCAGGCCCAGAAAAATCGATGCTCGTTCTTTCGAGGTTACAACTTTTATGGCAAAGAAAGTGATCACAAATAAACCCCGTGAAATAAAGTTAACCAATCCAATTCAATCCAGCTCCATCGTGATTATGACTGAGAAGTTTGCCACATGAGGCAATCATTGAATCCTGGAGTGTGGGTGGTTTTACGTAATGCTTAAAACATGAGCAGCAGTCACGGTTTTATCGGGATTTAAAACCACGAGACGCAGCCGAGCGGTTTTTAGACCAGATAAAACACGTGCTGCGAGTTTTTGAACGGCTTCAAAAATTTTTCCTAGAAAAGCGTGCGTTGAGAGAGCCATAACAATGATGCTTTTTTGAACGTTGGAAAGTAGCATACGAGAAAGACATTAAACACCGCCTACTAATAAGGACAGAGGAGGTTTTATCGGGTTTTGAAACCACTGCACATGATATTTTATTGACCATTTGATAGGTTAATGGGCTTATGAATTATTAATGTGTTTATGAAAGGTCTAAAACTCTGAACGAGTTATTTTCGCACTGACTAACTCTTTACAGTTCTGTGAGACGCGACATATATAATTTACAGTGGCAATGTAGAATGTTCAATCCCTGATTAAACCCGCTGCACCACTAGATATTCTGAGGCAGTCAGTGGGTGTTTGTAAGATGCGATGCTAGTTGAGTATGTTAGTTGAGTTTTCGTAGGCTGAATTACGTGATCGACGTTAAAAATATAGCCTTTGGACTTCCACGTTGTTGACTGGAATTGAACCCTTAGCTCTAATCCGTTTAACAACGTGTACATGCGTGTAGCAACATATTAAATCGCGTGATCGACGTTAAAAATATAGCCTTCGGACTTGCACGTTGTTGAACGGAATTGAACCCCTAAGCTCTGGTCCCAGGTTAATTAAATAACCTGTACATGCAGCAACATGTTAAATCGCGTGATCGACGTTGAAAATATAGCCTTGGGACTTGCACATTGTTGAACGGAATTGAACCCCTAAGCTCTGATCCGTTTATTAAATAACCTGTACATGCAGCAACATGTTAAATCGCGTGATCGACGCAATCCCACACAAAACAACCTACCCCATGGATCTTTTCGATGTGGAGACAACTGTTTAACTTGCAACTACATAACAGACGGACGTACCAGCTACACATTTCATTCTACCGGCGAAACTAGTAGACATATTACTCATCATATAGACTGTAACTCTAAAAACGTTATTTACATGGTACACTGCAACCGCTGCCACAAACAATACATAGGAGAAACAAAACGACGACTTAAAGACCGTTTTAACGAACACCGTAGACCAGTCGACAAACAAAAAAACAGTTCCAAATCCACCACAGTTTCAGAACATTTTCTTTCTAACGACCATAACGCTTCTGACATGCTACTAATTCCTCTCGAAGTCATCATCTAATCAGTCGTCAGTGACAGTGTACGCAAAGCTAGAGAGGCATACCTCATCGACAGAGGTCAAACTATTGAACCCTGACATGAACATTTTTCCCGTCTTTCATCCCCGGGGGGGGGGGGTACTCCCTTATATGGGCTATATAGGTATGTGCGGCGCCAAAGGGTATGGTTTTTCGGCTGTTTTGGTCATAAATAGGGTATCGCTTTTAGCCATTTTGCCGCCATTTTGGTAATAAATAGGGTATAGATTTTTGCACTCTAGTCCTGGGTTCGATTTTTTTTAGAAGAAGCTACTTCAGGTCATAAATAGGGTAGGGAAAATCGCAGATTTTAGTCATAAATAGGGTAGCGAAAATCGCAGATTTTAGTCATAAATAGGGTAAGGGTTTTGTGAAGCGGGCCGCACACCCCTACCCAATTTTGTTTGGAGTACCCCCCCCCCCCCGGGCTTTCATCTTCCTAAGTTATGTAATTAACTCATTGTTACGTATTTGTTTTCGTCTACCACGTTTAACGTTAGCCTATACCTATTTACCAGTTGTATTTTCAAAGTTCAAATTGTAACGTTTTTGTTTATATAACTTTAGCCTTTTTTCAGGTATCTATTGTAACTGTAACGTATCTTGCCACAGGGTCAGTCTCAAACATACCCTGAAGAAGAAAGGCTGTGCCTTTCGAAATATTGGAAAATATACTTCCCTGACTGTGAAATCAGCCTTGCTCTTTTTTTAGATTATTTGTTGAAAATATAGCCTTTGGACTTGCATGTTGTTGAAAGGAACTGGACCCCTAGCTCTACATGCAGTTCATTTTATAACTACTAAAAACGGTTACAATTTATTCATATGAATACAATGCATTACTATCCCTATCCGGAAAGCCGGGCCAAAACGAGTGGCAAAGCTGCGGTGAAATGGGGCGAGAGTGTCGGAAACCGGATATTAGCGACAATGAAATGTAGTGAATGTGTAATGTAAACTTGATTGACATGTGAATGATTTTGACCGGTATCAAATAATAAGCTAGAAGGATTTGTTCGACTGAGTATAGAAGGATTTGTACGACTGACTATTGAAGGAGATCGTAACTGCGAGTGTTTATTAAAGAACGTTATACAGTCCTCTTGAGTGGAGTGGAATATTTTCTACACAGTGGTCCTGAACGAGCCGGATATGGCCAGATTTTGGACGAGAGAACGCTAGAAAGTCGAAGAAAGGCAACGCAATGGAGAATACTGATGGGACGGTGCCGCCGACAGCTAGTACAGCTGCTGGTACAGAGAATAGTAACAAAGCCATCGAGGTTAGTCTTGCAAAGAAAATAAAAATTAGAGGATCCTTGAGAGGAGCGGCTACGAAACTCCGTAACCGTATTGGCGAACGATTAGCAGATGGAACTGTCTCTGTGGACGCGTTTTATTTGAAAGATAACATTCAAACAATTCAACAAAAGATTGAATCACTAAAGAAACTGGACGAAGAAATTATTGATCTGATGGCGAGTTGCGACGATGACGAAGTAGAAGGGCGCATGGAAATGGAGATTGAAGGGAGTGATTCTGTGCGAACTGATTTGAACAGAATCGTGGACAGAATGGAAGACGCATTGAAACAATTGTCGCCACCGCCCCCAATTCAACAACAGATGCCAACTGAAGGTCAGAATGTTTTCCCTGGGTTTTACGCGTCGACATCACAATTTCCCGCTAGTTCGCCGGCGCCTAAGAAAACAGCCAAATTGCCTAAACTGGAAGTAAAGAAGTTTAGCGGGAGAATACAAGAATGGCAGGAGTTTTGGGATTCCTTCGAAAGCGCCATCGACAAAAATGAAAGCCTCGCAGCGGTAGATAAGTTTGCATACCTGCGGAGTTTAGTTGTCGAACCGGCGAGATCGACAATCGCTGGGTTCTCCCTCACTTCAGCGAACTACACCGCGGCCGTGGAGGTTTTAAAGAAACGATATGGGAAAGAAACTGCCATTCAGAGAGCGCACGTAAATGATCTGCTCAATTTGCCACACGTTTTTAACGACAAGGACACCCCGCGGTTGAGAAAGTTATATGATAGTTGTGAAACACATTTCCGAGGACTAAAGGCTCTCAGCGTAAATGAAAATACCTACTCAGCAGTGGTTGTACCGGCCGTACTGCACAAATTACCCGAGGCCTTTCGACTGACTATCACGCGGGGCACGGATTTCCTAAGCTGGTCCATGGAGGAAATGCTGACCGCATTTTTGAACGAACTGGAACTAAGAGAAGACCATGACCACGTGGTGACCGCGAGTGCTGGATCTCCGGACCAGAAACAGAGTGCATTCAGGAGCAGGGACAGCAGAATGAGAGGAACCTCGACGAATACTACCTTGCATACGAGACAGGAGACGGATAATTGTGCCTTTTGCCTGGGTAAACACGCCCATGAACACTGTCCTAAAGTAGTTGATGTAAACAAACGTAAGGACATTCTATACAAATTCGCTAGATGTTTTAAGTGTTTGAGGAAAGGACATCGTGTGAGAGACTGTAAATCTATGGAGTTGTGTAATAATTGTGGCCGAAATCACCACATTTCTGTATGCGAAGTTGCGCCAGTTGCGCGTCCAATTACCGCTAGTCCTAGTAGCTTGCACGTGGGTACGGGTGGGCGCGTAGCCTTACAAACAGCATGCGCTGCTGTTAGCGGGGAGGGAGAACCGCGGAAGGTTAGGGTTTTGTTCGATGCAGGTAGTCATCGCTCCTTCGTGACCGCCAGAGTGGCTCAGCACGCGCAGCTCAGAGTGATTCGCCAAGATTGGCTCGGGATTAGCACGTTTGGACAAACCGCCCGAGATACGCAGCTAAGAGATGTTGTACACATGAAGGTGAGTGCTTTAGGGAGTCAGAAAGTTATTGAGATAGAAGCCTATGTAGTGCCTGAAATTTCAACAATTCAAAACAGCCACGTAGAGATTGCAAAATATGAATACCCCTACCTTAAGGGCCTGTGGTTTTCAGACGTGAGTAAGGGAACGGAAGAAATGTTTATCGATGTATTGATTGGCGCGGATTACTTGTGGAGCTTCCAGAAAGGGTGCACAATCAGGGGCAAACCAGACGAGCCTGTTGCCGTGGAAACGGAATTAGGGTGGGTACTGTCAGGTCCCATGAAGAGCTCGGGGAATGGGAGCGAAGCCCGTTCGGTGCAAGTTAATCTGATCGGAAGTGCTCGCCAAGAACGCCTAAATTTAGAGAGTGACGTCCATAAGCTGTGGGATATGGAAACACTAGGCATCGTTGAGTCTGAAGACGAAGTACACGAGGCGTTTGTAAACAGTGTGTCATTTACAGGGAACAGGTATTCCGTTAGATTGCCATGGAAGGAGGGGCACCCAGAACTCCCAAGCAACTACGCTACGAGCTTGCGCCGCCTCAAGACCCAGGTCGCTAGACTGGAAAAGGAACCGGAAGTGTTGATGGAGTATGCGTCGATAATACAAGATCAACTAGAGGCTGGGATAATAGAGAGGGTGGTAGAGCTGGAGAAGGCGCCTAAAGTTCACTACTTGCCACACCAAGCCGTGATACGTAAGGAGTCAACAACCACGAAGGTGCGGGTTGTGTACGACGCATCGTCGAGGGAAGGTAAGGTAGGCACGTCCTTGAATGATTGCTTGCATGTTGGGCCCTCGCTGAATCCTTTGCTGTTCAATATATTGTTGCGATTCAGGGAGAACAGAGTGGTACTTGTCGGGGACATAGAAAAGGCGTTTTTGAATGTTGAAGTCGATGTGCTGGATCGAGATTGTTTGCGTTTTCTGTGGATGGAAAAACCTCCCGATTTGTCTCGTATTGTTATATACCGGTTTTGTCGTGTTGTATTTGGAGTTAACGCATCGCCATTTCTGCTTAACGCCACAATTAGACATCACCTTAAGAAGTATGAAGAATGTGACCCAGAATTTGTGCAAAAATTGAGAGATTCGTTTTATGTAGATGATTTTGTGGGGGGTGGAGCGATGTCGGCAGAAGTTGTAGAGCTGTACTGCAAGACCAATGACCGAATGGTAGACGGAGGCTTCAATCTTAGGAAGTGGCTAACCAACGATTCCCAGGTCAGAGCCAGGATAGAAACCGATGCGAAAGTGGACAGTGGTTCAGTAAGTGAAGAAGACATCACCTATGCCAAATCATCGGTGGGGATGCGGCTAGGCTGTAGGGGTCAGAAGGTGTTAGGATTGGCGTGGGACTATGAAGCAGACGTAATCAGTTTTGACTTGACGGAAATTGCTGAACGCGCAAAAGGCCTTCCTGCCACGAAACGAAACACCTTAAGGCTGCTAGCAGGGATCTTTGACCCACTGGGAATTATGGGCCCGGTTACAGTGAAAGTTAAGATTATGTTTCAGGATGTATGTCGTCAAAAGAGTGGTTGGGACGATCCACTTCAGGGTGAAGTCAAGCGAGGTGTTGAAAGTTGGATCAAGAGTCTCCTAGATTGTCAAACGATCACGATCCACCGATGTGTTTGGGATCATTTGCGCGAAGAAGTACTGCATTGTTCTCTCCATGGCTTTGCGGACGCAAGCAAGAAAGCTTACTGTGCTGTTATTTACCTGGTGTACCTAACCAGTACTGGAAGATACACAAGAATGTTGACTTCGAAGACGAGAGTCGCTCCATTGAAGGAGTTGTCGATACCGAGGCTAGAGCTCATGTCGGCGCTGATGCTGGCGAGGCTTATGAGTAATGTGGAGACGGCGCTTTCTCATCAGGCTGGAGTGAAGCGGTCGAGATTGTGGCTGGACAGCATGACTGCGCTGCATTGGATTATGAACCGTGGGGAATGGAAACAGTTCGTCCGACATCGCGTCAATGAGATTCTAAAGCTGAGTGAAAAGGGAGATTGGAGTCATTGTCCGGGTGAAGAAAACCCAGCTGACATTGGATCGAGGGGAGTGTCCGCGCTGGAGCTTAAGCAAAGTGAGTTGTGGTGGCATGGTCCGATGTGGTTAAAGGAGAAAGAAGACAGTTGGCCGACAGTGAAAGCGATTGAACCCACGACCGAGAGCAGTGAGGAAGAACGTAAAGCCGCAGTTTTGGCAGTACAAGTTGACACGCCTCTCGGTTTAGACAGAGTTGTACAGATTGACAGGTACAGTTGTATAAGAAAGCTTTTGAGAGTGACAGCGTGGATTAAACGCTTTTGTTTCAACGTTCAGAAGAAGACCAAAGAAGAAAGGAAGCGAGAAGCCCTCACATTACAAGAGTTAACAGAGGTGGAAAATGACTGGATTAAAGTGGCACAGAAAGAGTTGAAACGAGACGACAACTACAAGCAACTGGTCGGTACATTTGGACTGTCGGAGGATTGCAATGGTGTACTTCGATGCAAAGGGCGTTTGGAGTACTCAGATTTGCCTCAAGACGCGAAAGAGCCGATAATTTTGCCTAAAGACCATCGCTTAACGTACCTGCAGATTCAACAGTGCCACAAGAGAGTCTTGCATAGCGGAGTGAGAGGCACGCTGGCGGAATTGCGCTCGAGATTCTGGGTACCAAAAGGTAGGCAATTAGTGAAGAAGGTGCTCAGTCAGTGTGTTGTATGCAAGAAGTTGGAAGGAACGTCGTTTGCGCAGCCACCGGTTTCTAGCTTACCGGAATTTAGGGTGAGACCGTCCCCTCCGTTTTCTAAGGTTGGCGTGGATTTCGCCGGGCCATTGTACGTGAAGGCTAGAGGTAAACAGATGAGAAAGGTATACATCGCCTTGTTTTCGTGTTGTGTGACAAGAGCTTTGTACTTGGACCTAGTGGAGGATCTTTCAGCAACAACCTTTCTACGTTGTTTGAGGAAATTTACCGCCAGAATGGGAACACCCACTTTGATTGTGTCAGACAACGCCAAGACGTTCAAAAGGACAGAGAAAGAACTGCAAACTCTCTACCGTCACCCCGAGATAATAGCAGAACTGGAGAACAGACGAATTGAGTGGCGTTTTAACCTGAAGAGGGCCCCATGGTGGGGTGGATTTTTTGAGCGAATGGTTGGGAGCGTTAAAAGGTGTCTTCAGAAGGTAATCGGTAATGCCAGGTTAACTTTCGATGAGTTGCTGACGGTACTTGTGGAAGTGGAAGGCACTCTGAATTCTAGACCGCTAACGTACGAGTATAACGACCCCGAAGGGGAAGTTTTAACTCCCGCACACTTGATCTACGGAAGAAGACTTCAATCATTGCCGGAAGTCACTGAAGAGGAAGACGAGAGTGAGAGCACTTGTGCAAGGCGATACAAGTATCTGAACCAGAAGTTGCAACATTTTTGGAAGAGATGGCAGAGAGAGTATTTGACGGATCTACGAGAGTGTCACAAGATGCAAGGTTCTTCCAACCGAAAGTCGCCTAAGGTAGGAGATTTAGTTACAGTTTATAATGAAGGCACAAAGAGAGGTAGTTGGAAGCTAGCAGTTGTAGAAAGCCTCATTGCAGGAAAGGACGAAGAGGTAAGAGGAGCGAGTGTGAGAGTGATCACAAAGGGGAAACAGGTCCGCATGAGCAGGCCTGTACAAAGGCTATTCCCCTTAGAAGTCCGCGCAGCATCACTGGAAGACACACCGAGAGTGAATGAGGGAGGTACTGCAGTAACAAGGCGGGACAGACCTCGCCGAGCTGCCGCGCTAGATGCTGCCTGGAAGACGAAGGACATGCTACTGAATTCTGAGCATGACTAAACGAAGCGGTTCATCCTTGACTCAAAAGTGAGTCAAGGGTGGGGGGAGTGTCGGAAACCGGATATTAGCGACAATGAAATGTAGTGAATGTGTAATGTAAACTTGATTGACATGTGAATGATTTTGACCGGTATCAAATAATAAGCTAGAAGGATTTGTTCGACTGAGTATAGAAGGATTTGTACGACTGACTATTGAAGGAGATCGTAACTGCGAGTGTTTATTAAAGAACGTTATACAGTCCTCTTGAGTGGAGTGGAATATTTTCTACAGAGAGCAACGAGAAACGCAGGCTATCTACATCCTTACATTTCTTTCTATTTCTGTCCAAACACTATGAGCTTCTAGACGGGGTTCAGAACTGAAATATGAGAATTGGCCAAAATTTTTAATAGTCAGCTGAAAAATGGAAGATTTGAACTGACTGTTGCAGTTGATGCCTGGAGAATAAGCTGCTAATAGAGATGGCTATGAGCCGCCCACAAGTAAGTTGTTTCTAGGAGTCGTGAGGTCAACTGGAATCAACTCGAAAGTTCGGAAATCTTCGGATGATAATCGACACTATTCGGCTAACGAATAGGACGCCGTTGATACGCTTGATACAAAACCGAAAACACGTAAGAAATTAAAACGTTAACTGAGATCCGTCATAACTTTAACTGATAGCTGCGAAATGGCCGATATATTTTAACTAATACACTCTTTTTTAATAAGAACGTTTAATTTTGGAGCTATAATTTTTTTTGCGACTTGAGGCTGAAAACGTTCTTTAAGATGTTCTTAACTTGACATGGTATACACTACATGTATTTCAGTAAATCAATGCGGATGCGACCAGGAAACTCATCAAAGTGAATTGCCTGCTGAGATATGGTATCAAGAGCTGCTGATTATGACCAACCAAGATGAGTGTCACCATTGTTAATGTTATACAAAACATGCCCTTTTATTATGGTTAATTTATATTTGTTACCTTCGAACCTCCCGTAAGTGACCACCCATAATGTCAAGGATATGTGGTTACTTACGGGAGGTGGTCGCTTACCAGAGGTCAGACCACAGGGGGTCTAAATTTCACGTAATTTACATATGGTAATTGCGGACACCTAACCCTTTTGCCATTGCTTATCGAAACCCAAAGTAATAACTTTTTTTAGACCGCCTGTTTTAAGAGCAAACAGTAAACGGCATTTTTGCAATGTTACATTTCAAGCGTAAAACATCTACAACTTTCGCGTTTGTTTGTTTTTTACATAATCCAGTTGACGTTCTTTTTCGACACAATTTTTCAGTTGAATTATACAAGGTTGAGAGAGTCATCACCGGTCATGCATGTACATTCATGCTATTTACAAGATAAGAGAGTTTCTTTCCTACAAAGGATTAAACCTGATTGAAGTTCATTTCAATGTACACCATAGTGTATGTGTATGTTATCAATTGCTAAGCTATTTCGAGAGACACTTCCGGTAGCTCCGGCTGTGAGATTTTAATACAGCGTCCGCTGTAATGATATGGGTCAAATAGCACTTAGGTTAGCTTAAATAGCTCCCCGGTTAGCTTAACGGTTAGCACTGAGTTTATGTTGGGGTTGTTCATGCCTCGCATGCCTCGCCTGTTTTGTTCATGCCTCGCACGTCTGGCTCGCATATTGTAAACATTCCTCACGGCCCGAAAACAAAGAACGCCACCGAGAATTTAAAGAATTTGATACCACGACAGAAAACGTAACTCGTACCAGCCGAGTACAAAAGACAAGACCGAGAACAATAACTCGTGGCCCGAAATCTTATCTCTTGGCCAATCGCGACCCCAAAAAGAAAAAAAGAATTTTATAATGCTACCGAAACCTTAACTCGGTCCGCCTTACGGCCCGAGTAATAATAAGCGCCCACCCTTATATATGGCCCAAAATATGGGCCCAAAATGTTCGGCTCATGAAAAGTTCGGCGTCTGAACCGGGCCTTAAATACCCTGCGAGCTGAGACCCGTCATCATCCTAGATAAGTCGGGTTATCTAGGAAGATAGGAGAGGCCTCTGCTCGCAGGGTAACCCTGAAGAGGAAAGGCCGTGCCTTTCGAAATATTGGAAAATATACCTCCCTGACCGTAAAAAAAAGCCTTGACCTTTTTTAGATTATTTGTTTTACAATTTGTTTTTGTTTTTTTTTGCTGACTAGATCCTTCACCACAGGATCCGGTACTTTATTTTGTCATGGTGGCCCTTGTTAACACAGTTAATTACTGCTTTTTACTGCGAAAAGAAAGCCTGGAAAATGAGTCCGCGAGGAACTGGAAATACATCTACCTTAGCAACCTAAAAAATGTTTGCGCGTACTGAAAATGTTGGGAAAATAATAAGCGCGCACCCGAAGTTATATATGGGCCCAAAATTAAATAAGCACCCAACGGTTAATCGAATAAATACGGTAATCAGTGTATAACATTGACAAAGATAAGGAATAAGTAAAATTTATAAACTACGGCCGGTTTGGTCCGATTACAAACAAAACGATCCTACCCAGAAAAAAACCAGCTTACGGGCCTACAGTGTATGTTAAACCAGTGCTAAGTGAGCCCATGAATCAAGCGGGACTGTAAGCAAATACGAATATATGAACTCTATTCGACCGATCAAAGCTTGTGCGCATTTCCTTGCACATTTTGTAATGTCCATAAAACATCAGCATATATATAGCCCAGATCCCTCATGCAAATCACACAAGTACAGTAATAATTCCAACATTTTTAGTTATTTATTTCATCAATTTTTGCAGAGACCTTATGACTTACAATGCGTATGTGTCAGTATCTGATTACATGCCTGTTCCAATAAAACTAGGGAATTTTTTAATTAGCACCTTTGTAAATTGACTATCAACCAATTCTTCTACGGTAGCGAAAATTTACACTTTTCAAATTGTGGTTCAACAACAAGGGACAAGAGTACGGAGGTTGTTATATGAATATGGAACTTCTTCGATACTTTCCAACATCAAAAATGCAACAGGCAATATTGCTGGGACTTTGGATGACTTTGGCAGCGGATCTGATGAGAACAAAAACATGTAAAAAGAAAGTGAATGAGACCAGTGATTTTGCCACCATTTTGATATGTCATCAGTTATAAAACCACGCAAGAAAATCAAACGAATATTATACTTAACGGTAAATGGATTAGTTAAACTAATGCATTTGTTTTTCGATGCTTAACATTCTTCCTTCTTCTTGGGAAAATGTTGCCCTAGTCATCCACGAAAACGATGTGATACCGATACGATATCGTTACTGTGCGCCTAAATGAAACTCGGGTATCTACTTATATCTCAGTCAATTATCAATAGGATCCCCCTTCTCCCAACCCTTCCATCCACCCTCACATGGGGTAATTGGTGCACTTGTAGACCTCAAAGGGGAAATACCCCCACCATGACAAACATCCAAAAGAAAGCCCGTGGGATTGGTCACGCGGCTTGGAAATGACTGAGCCATTAAATGAAAAGTAAAGTACGTAGTTTTTCGGGTCATCTTCTGATAACTATTTTATTTACCTTTGAAGTCGGTTGTTTTGGAATGTTCCTCCACCGTTTCCAGCGAGTTTTCATCCTGGAGCACAATCTGCGGCAACATATATCGAATAGCATTGAACATTAGGAGAACTTAAAGGGGCAGTGTCACCTCTTTTTGTGTCACTTTGAGCAGCCAAAAAACGTATTTTTAATCGATACGTCAATCGCCACTGAAAATAATGGTTCAGTTTTGTTATAAATAACCCTACAGAAACTAGTAATAATTATGTTTGGCTGCTCATGGCTAGGATGGAAATGGATTGCAACTTACAAAAATTGGCCAATTTTTCCAACTTCATCTTGTGTATTGTAAAGAAGTCGCTAAAAACCTGATCACAGTTTGTCCTTCGTCGAGGGGGGTGAATAGGGGTATGTAAATCCGCCGATCCGCTAAAATTAATGGCTGAATCCGTCGATCCGCTAAAAAAATCAATTAAATCCGAATCCACAAATTGTTTGCCGCGTTAGATGATACGCGAGATACAAAGCGACTTCAGTTGTTGGAGTTGCCTTGCGTAATTTATTATAATATTGTGTTTAGCGTTGAGGATGACTATCAACGAAATATTTATGTAACCAATGCCTGTATCGAAACAAAATCTTGCAGATACGAGAAAAAAGAGCAAACTTGAACTTCCTAACAACCAAAATCCAAAATCCGGGCCCCAAAACTGGATAAAACCGCGATCCGCTGTGATCATAGGATCCGCAGATCCGTTAAAATTTCGCTCTGAATCCAGAATCCGGGCTAAAATGTTTACCAAATCCGCCGATCCGTAGACCTATTCACCCCCCTCTTCGTCGTTGAAATCCGTTAATATCAATTTTCTTTCTGGCACTCTAACAGCAATTTCATTTTAGAAAAAAAAAATGTCTTCTGTAGTTTTGACCAAAATACAGCAAACAGTCACCGTGGCAGTTCCTCTTTAAATAGAAACTCTTGTGAACACAAAGTGTTATATGTACCTTGTCAGTTGCGGACATTCTTCTCAAAGATATGCGGTGAAACGTCTGTCCTGGTTGTTTGAAAGCTGAATATTACTTTGAAGCAGGCCCAGAAAAATCGGTGCTCGTTCTTTCGAGGTTACAACTTTTATGGGAAACAAATGTGGACTTAAAATTGTTCTACCCCTACTACGTGCTTTTCGGCGAGAAAGTGATCACAAATAAACCCCGTGAAATAAAGTTAACCAATCCAATTCAATCCAGCTTCATCGTGATTATGACTGAGAAGTTTGCCACATGAGGCAATCATTGACTCCTGGAGTGTGGGTGGTTTTACGTAATGCTTAAAACATGAGCAGCAGTCACGGTTTTATCGGGATTTAAAACCATGAGACGCAGCCGAGCGGTTTTAGACCAGATAAAACACGGGCTGCGAGTATTTGAACGGCTTCACAATTTTTCCAAGAAAAGCGTGTGTCGAGAGAGCCATAACAATGATGCTTTTGTGAACGTTGGAAATTAGCATATGAGAAAGACATTAAACACCGCGTACTAATAAGGACAGAGGAGGTTTTATCGGGTTTTAAAACTACTGCACATGATGTTTTATCGACCGTTTGATAGGTCAATGGGCTTATGAATTATTAATGTCTTTTGAAAAGTCTAAAACTCTGAACGAGTTATTTTCACACTGATGAACTCTTTACAGTACTGTGAGACGCGACATATATAATTTTTATGTAGAATGTTTAATCCCTGATTAAACCATTCAACAGCGCTAGATATTCTGAGGCAGTCAGTTGGTGTACCCATCACACTTCAACCGCTGCCACAAACAATACATAGGAGAAACAAAACGACGACTTAAAGATCGTTTTAACGAACGCCATAGACCAGTTGACAAACAAACAAACATTTCCAAACCCAGGATAGTCTCAGAACATTTTCTTTCTAACGACCATAACGCTTCTGACATGTTACTTATTCCTCTCGAACTCAAATCTTATCGTGACAGTGTACACAAAGCTAGAGAGGAATACCTCATCGCCAGAGGTCAAACTCTTGTACCCTTAGTTCTTAAAAGGAGAGATGACACATGAACATTTTTCCCTAAGTTATGTTAATTTCTCATCAGTTGTGACGTATTTTGTTTTCGTTTTCCACGTTGTAACGTTCACCTATTTAGCTATTTTGCTCATGCCTATTGACCAATTGTATTTTCAAATTTCAAATTGTAATGTTTTTGTGTATGTAACTTTAGCCTATGTTTTTCAGATATCTATTGTAACAGTTACAATAAAAAAAATTGTAACGTCTCTTACCACAGGGTCTGCAGGGGTGGGTTGTTTTGTGTGGGATTACGTAGTTTGGCGCTAACTAATAAATCACTAAGGTTGTTGGTCCGTCGGAGGGCTTGACAAGAGGTGTGGCTTTTCGATGCGGAGACAACTGTTTAACTTGCAACTGACATAACAGACGGACGTACCAGTTACACATTCCATTCTACCGGCGAAACTAGACATATTACTCATCATATAGACTGTAACTCTAAAAACGTTATTCACATGGCACACTGCAACCGCCGCGCTGCCACAAACAACTGACACAGTAGAAACAAAACGACGACTTAGGCCAACTGCAGACGCCGAACTTTTCATGAGCCGAACATAACTCCCAAATCACGAAAATCCAGCCTTTTGATTCAGACACCGAACTATTAGCCGAACTTAATTTACTTGAAGCGAAACATGTTCTCCACGAGAGACTGTATCTGAAATACGTTATAATAATTTATGCATTAGGTTCGGCTCATGAAAAGTTCGACGTCTGAATGAACCGTCGGTTGCAAAGCCGAAATTCGCAGCTGAGCCGTTCCAAATTGAAGCACGCGTTCTCAACTGATTCAGTCGCGGAACTTTTCACGTACTTAATTCAACGTATTAGGTTCGGCCGCATGAAAAGTTCGGCGTCTGAAGCGGGCCTTAAATACCGTTTTAACAAACCGCATAGACCAGTTGACAAACAAACAAATAGTTCCGAACCCACCACAGTCTCAGAACATTTTTTGTTCTTACGACCATAACGCTTCTGACGTGCCACTTATTCCTCTCCAACTCATCAAATCTAATCGTGACAGTGGACGCAGAGAACTCTGTAATCCCTTTGGTCTTTATAGGAGAGATGAGGCATGGACATTTTTCCCTAAGTTATGTTAATTTCTCATTGTGACGTATTTAGTTTTCGTTTTCCACGTTGTTTGTTAGCTAGTTTGCTCATGCCTATTGACAAATTGTATTTTCAAATATCAAATTGTCACGTTTTTGTTTGTGTAACTTTAGCCTATGTTTTCAGGTATCTATTGTAACTGTTTTAAATTGTAACGTCTCTTACCACAGGGTCAGTCTCAAACATACCCTGAAGAAGACAGGCCGTATCTTTCGAAATATTGGAAAATATACCTCCATAACCGTAAAAAAAAGTCTTGACCTTTTTTTAGATTATTTTTTTTACAATTTTTTTTGCTGACTAGATCCTTCACAACAGGATCCGGTACTTTTATTTTGTCGCGGTGGCCCTTGTTAACACGGTTGATTACCGTTTTTTACTGCGAAAAGAAAGCCTGGAAAATGATTCTTCGAGAATCTGGAAATAGGTCTGCGTTCGCAAGCTAAAAATGTTCGCGCTTACTGAAAATGTTGGGAAAATAATAAGCGTCCACCCTTATATATGGGCCCAAAATTAAACAAGCACCCAACAGTTAATCGAATAAATACGGTAATCAGTGTCTAACATTGACAAAGATAAAAAAAAAAATTAGTGAAATTTTTAAACTACGGCCGGTTTGGTCCGTTTAAAAAGAAAACGATCCTACCCAGACAAAACCCAGCTTACGGGCCTGCAGTGTATGTTAAACCAGTGCTAAGTGAGCCCATGAATCAAGCGGGACTGTAAGCAAATACGAATATATGAACTCTATTCGACCGATCAAAGCTTGTGCGCATCTCTTTGCACATTTCTCGCTTATCCATAACATCAGCATATATATAGCTCAAACCCATCATACAAATCACACAAGTACAGTAATAACTTCAACTTTTTTAGTTATTTATTTCATCAATTGTTGCAGAGACCCTATGACTTAACATGCGTATGTGTCAGTATCTGATTACATGCCTGTTCCAATAAAACTAGGGAATTTTTTAATTAGCCCCTTTGTAAATTGACTATCAACCAATTCTTCTACGGCAGCAAAAATGTATACTTTTCAAATTGTGGTTCATTTAAACCAATGAGTACGGAGGTTGTTATATGCACCTTCTTCGATACTTTCCAACATCAAAAATGCAACAGGCAATACTGCTGGGACTTTGGATGACTTTGGCACCGGATCTGATGAGAACAAAAACATGTACAAAGAAAGTGAATGAGACCAGTGATTTTGCCACCATTTTGATATGTCATCAGTTATAAAACCACTCAAGAAAATCAAACGAATATTATACTTAACGGTAAATGGATTAGTTAAACTAATGCATTTGTTTTTCGATGCTTAACATTCTTCCTTCTTCTTGGGAAAATGTTGCCCTTGTCATCCACGAAAACAATGTGATGCCAATACGATATCGTTACTGTGCGCCTAAATGAAACTCGTGTATCCACGTATAGCCCAGTCAATTATCAATGAGATCCTTCTGCCCCCCACCCCTCCCACTTACCCTCACATGGGGTAATTGGTGCACTTGTAGAGCTCAAAAGGGAAATACACCCACCATGACAAACATCCAAAAGAATGCCCGTGAGATTGGTCACGCGGCTTGGAAATGACTGAGCCATTAAATGAAAAAAAAAAGTACGCAGTTTTTCAGCTCATCTTCTGATAACTATTTTATTTACCTTTGAAGTCGGTTGTTTTGGAATTTTCCTCCACCGTTTGCAGCGAGTTTTCATCCTGGAGCACAATCTGCGGGCAACATATATCGAATAGCATTGAACATTAGGAGAACTTAAAGGGGCAGTGTCACCTATTTTCGTGTCACTTTGAACAGCCAAAAAACGTATTTCAATCGATGCGTGAATCGCCATTGAAAATAACGGTTCAGTTTTGTTATAAAAAACCCTACAGAAACTAGTAATAATTATGTTTGGCTGCTCATGGCTAGGATGGAAATGGATTGCAACTTACAAAAATTGGCCAATTTTTCCAACTTCATCTTGTGTATTGTAAAGAAGTCGCTAAAAACCTGATCATAGTTTGTCCTTCGTCGTTGAAATCCGTTAATGTCAATTTTCTTTCTGGCACTCTAACAGCAATTTCATTTTAGAAAAATAAATGTCTTCTGTAGTTTTGACCAAAATACAGCAAAATCACCGTGGCAGTTTCTCTTTAAATAGAAACTCTTGTAAACACAAAGTGTTATAATAATCGACTCCCAGCCTGAGGAGTGTTCCTAATACGTTCTTAAAATTTTGGTTCATCTCAGCCTCGACGTTCATATAAAAAGGTTCTTTAAAAAAAGAAAACAGAGCGTAGCTGAGAAACCAGCCACGCCCTGATGTAGGCTCATATATATATATTCCCTCTTTTATTATAAAATTAACTAAAATACAGTCAAACCTCCACTAACGGCCACCTCTCCACAACGGCCGTTTTGTTTTGTCCCGGCGGACAGTCCATACATTAGCTCTTGTTTAAACCTCTCTACAACGGCCACCTCTCTACAACGGCAACGGCCACTAAAGTGCGTCCCCAACTGCCAAAATAGCCTCTCGACAACGGCGAGTACAGTTCTTTTTGGAAAAACCTTTCTTATAAACTGATGCAGTAATCGACATTTGTCTTCGGAACATTACGTTTCTGTATCCATTTTAATGATATACGTATTTTGACTGTGTTCTACTTATATGCTGCAGTAAGCATAAATTGTCTACAACAATATAGCGAATGTTGCGAACCTTGCTCGTTTCGTCTTGTTAACATTTTGATTCAACTTGGCACAATAAACATGTTGTACTTCCCGAAAAACAAAGGTGTCATATAACACCCCTACCTCCCCATAACGGCCACCTCTCCACAACGGTCACTTTCTTCTGTCCCCAAGGTGGCCGTTGTGGAGAGGTTCAACTGTACAAAAAAACAAAAAGCAAAAAACAAAAAACAAAAAAAAAAAAAAAAAAAAAAACAAAGAAACTACTTCAATGGCACGTTTAATGGTTTATTTATCCATAATTCTTAACGTACGAAAACTTTAAAAACGTTCAGGAAAGTTTTAAAAACTTCGAACCTACCAAACACAATATTGTTAGCACAGGGACAAAATTGGCAAAATATGACTTCCTATTTGCCTATTGACTTTTAGGCTCGCAATGTATTGTGGTAAAATGTGCAAGCGCCATCTTGTTCCCGTACAGTCGATTGCTTCAAATATATCGAGCCAGCGGTAATTTCAAGAATGATGAAAGTGAATCGTGTTTCAATTTCCCAAAAATAATAATTAAAATAAATTAACGTGCATCAATCATTCTTGAATTCTAACGCTCGGCAAGTGTCTTTCACAACCTTTAATAATATGTTTACTGACCTGTCAGTTTCTTTCGCTAACAGTTTGTTTGTTTGCTTTTTTTGTACAGTTGTTTCGACAAAGGTTGTCCAAAACTAAATCTACTGCTTTCTTGATGTTCCCGTTGCATCTTAAACTCCCTAATTGCTCTTTTTTTTTTTTGAGTGACGGGGGGAGGGAGGAGGGTAGTTTTGTTTAACAATTTGCTCGGCCCCCTCAGTTGTTTTAGCCTTGCTACGGGGCTGCACAAACAGGTGAGTCGGTAGCACAAATTATGAAACATTTAAGTGCGCTCTTAAATTGAGGCGGAGCTCTGTAAGCCGTAGACATACTCAGAAACTGTCAGAACTTTATTAAAAGCTGACTTATTCAAGGCAATGTGCATAAAAATAGGGCCGACTTGTAGATCAGTTAAACTAAGGAGATTCACCAGGCTCCTTTGAAGAGGAAAGACTCAAACAATGCAACATCTCAGTAGCTACTCAGGATTCAGGCAAGGTATGTCAGAAATCGAACAACCTCGTTCACAGGTTCTCTCATCTTCCCGTTGCGGCCTGGAGCGAGAGAGCAATGGCGGGCCCATCGGCATCTGCAGTCAACTGAAGGAAACTGGTCTCGTTTCTGTATCAACACAGCATAACTTAGCAAATAAAATTCAGCGTTGTTACAGTTGTAAACTACAGAAAAACAACAAATATGTTCCACACTGCAATTGCATTGAAAATCAAATGATTGCGCTTGCACTCCGCTTTCTCGTCTCGTTTCCAAGGTGAAACTTCTTCAGTCCGGCAAATTCTTTAAAGGTTGGCTCCATTGTCTGAATTCCCTTGGATAATTTTCTGATAGCTACAGGTTGTTCAAATTCTGTCTTATCAATGGCATGAACTCTGGACCTTCCACGATTAACACAAATGAGAATCAGCGGAATTAGAAATGCCGCTATTAATACTCCTCCAGTCATGTAAAATGAATAAACATAGTTTCCTGTCTGGTCCGCTATCAGGCCTGAAAAAAGACAAAAAAGGAAAACTTAAACTTCATAGTACAGTGGATCCCGGTTAATACGAACACCAAAGGGACACACTGAAGCGTCCGTATTATCCGGGCTTTCCGTATTAAAAGAGTTCTCACAATTAACTTCGCAGACACGTTTTATTGATACAAAGACCCGGGTGGGGACTCCCATATAAAAGTGACGGGGGTGATCGTCGAAAATTTGGGAGAGAACGTCTAAAAGGTTCCAGGATTCTGTTTAGTGGGCGTGATCGATCCGATCGACCAATTTTTTCCCCTAACAGGTATCAAACCAGTTGACTGACATTTACTTCCTCTCACATTTTTCGGCTCAATACGCTAAAAGGTACCACCATACCTCTCACAGAAGTCATGTTAGATTTTAGCACCCTAAGGGGTACTAGACCACGAATTTTAACCCCTACACTGAGGTACGACGATACCCCCCGTCACGGGACAAAGACTAAAGCCCGCCGCACATTAGCCGATTTTTTGTCGGCCGACGAAAAATCTTTACTTGTCGGCCAGTGTGCGGTGAATGCAGACAGGTCTGCGACAAAATCGGGGCTTGTCGGGCGTTATCTGACAGTGCTAGATCTCAAAACGTCTTGTCGGGCCTTGTCGGCTAGTGTGTGGTGGACCAAGACAATTTGTTGGAGCTCGCGCGCGCCTAAACCAATTAGGAAATGTCATGAGAGTCACGTGAACAAGCGTCTTTTCCAACATGGCGGATGTCGAAGCTGAGATCAGCGCGGAAATAGAGCAATAGACACCTGTAAAAAAGGACAATAACACGAGTATTTGTTGAAAATTTTCCTTAGATAATCGGAAATACCACCGAAACCCAGTCGGATCTTCGTTCCCAAGCTCTTGAAGTAAGTTGTTAGATACGCCCTGTTCATTTCGTCTGGTTATCCAGCTTTTAACCCATGTTGTTCTTGTGCTGCTCTTGCGACGCCTTTTTATCCTCCGTAGAAAAGTAAAGGTAAACAAAGCAAGTTTCAATTTTCGCCGCGTCAGTGGAATAGGTGCCATCTTGATTTTGGATGACTCGACCCCAAGCCTCAACGCGGTTAGTCGCGACAAAAAATCGGCTAGTGTGCGGCAAGCTGATGGCCCGATAAATTTTAACCCGATTTGACCCCGACAAAAAATCCTCAGTCCTACGACGAAAAAACGGCTAGTGTGCGGCGGGCTTTTTAAAGCACACAATTTAAAAGCGCTGTACAAAACTTAAATTCAAACGGAAGAAACCTTACGCTAGCTCATTCAAGTAGTTTCGCACTATAATAAACGTTCTCTCGGTGTTTCAAAGGCGACTCTTTTCTCTACACTGACATTTTCAGTTTGTGATTCAGCCCAACGGACTGAATATTAGAACAGATAACCAATGTCCGTAAACCAAGGTTAATTTTCAATTTATGAGAGCATTAGTCACTCGGGTCACAGAAAATTAAAGTGTCCGTTGTTATTACGCAGGCTAACGTACGGGAGAACTATATAATTAGGAGCTTTTCGTTGTGACAAACAACTGTCCGTTATAAACAGGTGACCGTAACGCGGGGTTCCACTGTATATAAGTAACTTCAAACACGCTGCAGTAATTTTAATTTCTTAAACTGTTGACCAGTTCATGACGAGTGATCCAATCGTTTTTGTTTGATTTCCACTACGAAAAAGACTGAACTACCTCAACTGTTTAATCTTGAGCCAAAAGCACCCCGGCAAACTGAATTGGTCTGCTTCCGTAAACAAATTGTTTCGTCTACCGACCATTGAAATGAAAGCTATCGAGTAATACTGTAGTTACTATTACAGCGGTTTTTTTCAAAGGTAATCTGTTTAAGCTTTGCTTTAGCTTTAAAAGCGCTCTTCAATTAAGCGTCCTAAGACAAAAACCAAAGTAATAACTCTGACCGATCACGTGCACAACCGACGTAATAAGCGCAGTGAACCAATCAGAACTCGAAGCAGATACATGCATGTTACCAGTGCCAAGCGCGGGAAAACGCGTGCGAGCAAGTCCCACTTGGTTTAAGCTTCGCTTTTCATTGGTTGAAACAGTGGTGCGAGTTTGTGATTGGTTGGTAAAACTCGCGGCATTTTCTCAACCAGAGTTTAGGGAGTTTACGTAACAGGGCGGCTGATGTGTTGGGACGGCAAATTGTCCTTCTGTGACCAACGTGACGTCCAAGTATTTACGACCCTAGATTGTAACATTCCTTGCGCTCGTGGTCTTTGCGTTGTAACAGATGAGAGAAAACCAGTTTTAATCCCAAATCGCCTGAAAATGTGAACGTACTAAGAGTCATGTTGGTCACACAACGATAATTCACCGTCCCCTTCCGTCAGCCGTCCTGTTGCGTAAGCTCACTACCAGGTGAATACGGCTTTCCAAAAAACGACACAGTAACATGTATTCGCTTCGAATTCTGATAGGTGCATTATGCTGTTTGTGTCTATCCTAAATAGCCAGAGCTATTGAGGATTACACCTTCCAGCTGAAAACGTTTGTGGATGAAATCTCAGGTAGAAAATGAAACCT
>NW_028145468.1:1937500-1960000 GCF_977016875.1 Pavona decussata
CCCGTAAGCGACCACTTGACACACAATCTGCTGTATCTCTCACAAGCGGAAATTGAAAAATGTGTCGCTTTAACATATTGGCCACATCATTACAGCGGACGCCGTAAATCTCACAGTCTGCAGAAGTGTTTACCGATATAGCTTAGCATTGAAACAATTGACAGAGTACGCATGCACTTTACTTCACACTGAAATAAACTTTAATCAGATTGAATCCCTTGTAGGAAAGAAAAGCTTTCTTATCTTTTATCTTTATTATCTTTTTGCTTATGTTCCGTTCCCTGAAAATTTAGACAGCACTACCTAAAGTAAGAAAAGAGCCAAGTTTCTTTCACAATAATTGTCTCAATCGCTGTATTAAGTAATTTGTGAGATAAAAACCATAATCACCATAGACCCTAAGATTTTTTGCGTAGAATAATTTTGGACCAGTCTATGGGTCTATTACTATGGGTTTCGATAAGCACTGGCAAAAGGTTTAGGTCTCCGCAATTACCATATGTAAGTTACCCGAAATTAAGACCCCCTATGGTCTGACCTCTGGTAAGCGACCACCTCCCGTAAGCGACCACATATCCTTGACATTATGGGTGGTCGCTTACGGGAGGTTCGACTGTATTCAGTGGCAGAGTTAAAAAAGGATTTACCCCGCGTAATAATTTAGTGGCTCGACGGCTCACCAGTTGCGCCAAGCATCATGTACAGAACAGGCGACTGGCGAGGCGCTTGAATAATACTTGTTCTAGTTGACTAGGTCGCCACCAAACCGCTTGGATTTATAATAGTGGAAAAGTGGCCCTGTAGTCTAGAGTTTAGCTGACACGGAAGCCACATTTTTCAAGCGCTTTAGCTTTAGTTAACCTGGTCCAGTCAGTGTCCAGTTAGTCTGATGGGAGCCCAGGAAAGCAAAGAAACCTGTGCAGACGACCTTATCAAGGAAATTGTAAATTATCATGCATAGGCGAACCGACGAAAATCACCGACACTGCCGGAAAGAGTAGTGATTTCCAAGTTTCAGGGTCATATCTTTTAAAATACGCCCCGATACCCTCTCCAACTGTGTCGATCGATAGATTTTCGTCACCTGGTCTGTACAAAAAAATCAAAATAAATAATACATAAATAAATAAACAGACCTTACCATGATAAGGTCTACTGAATGGGATTGCCGTTGATCGTTACTAACCTGTTCTTTCTCTCGTCTCGTTAAAATATTTCATCAGTTCAGGAAACAGAACACCGAAGCTAAGCGCAAAACCAAGGTTAACAGCATTACAGACCGCCGCCGAAATGCAGACCACCCATGACCAGGGACTGTCCTGGAAACGTTTTCCTCTGAAAAACCAGGATATTTTACCACAGCACCCTGAAGAGCTTTGTTGGATAGGCATTTTGCTTGTTTGTCTACGATTTTCACGAAAATACTGCTGAAAGAGGCGACCAGTAGCGGTTAGATAGACTGCAGATCGACGAGGGTAAGAAAAGGACATTGTAAAATGTTAATTATAAAACGCGTACGCTGATTGGTTGATTGGAAACGCTATGTAAATAAGAGTTAATTAGATGCGGCATTGCGTAATGTTTTGTTTGTGAGACTGATCAAGGCTCTTGTAGATTCTTTGTATAGTTTATAAATTTGTATATGACCGCTTTGTTTTTAGTGCTCGAGTGACCCAATGCAGTCGCTTGATCGCAGATTTCGAGGATTTCTGCTGAGAACTTTGTGTATTATTCATCATCATGTAGTATAAAATCGGCACAGGTGCAGCCATTAGAGAAATGAAAGGTCTCTTAATTTCGCAATCCTGCCTTATTATGAAAGTGAATGAATAAATACAATAGCCGTCTGCTTATAAACCTCTGAGAGAACTGACGTCAATACCGACCTGGTTGTGAAATGTACCATCAGACACGGAGTTCGACTTTCCAATGAGATATCAGTGACCTCAAACAATGAACTTGCGCAGTTTAGTTTATACCGGTACATCCACAAACTCAAAAGTTGGAGCCTCCTTGCACAGCATGAACAGCCTGACCCAGTACCACGGGCAAATACCGCTTTGTAGCTTTCATTTGAATTGCCACTTTTTAGGATTTCATCCACAGACTCTAAACTTAGAACTACCTGGTACGTATACAGCATTATAATAAATAGCACTACAGGAAAGTCCTGGTCAGCTTTGACGTTCTTTTAAAAAAGGTTCTTATCTACAAAGGTTGTCCAAAAAAGCGTAAAAGCGTACGCGACAATGCCGAAACGTAGTCTGGTAAATACCCAATAAATTTCAATAAAAGCTCAGATTCCATATTGCTCGCCACCTCAAGACCCCTCAAGTCTTCGCTGTACGGTCGAGGCATAATGGATTCTGAGCTTTTATTGAAATTTATTGGGTATTTACCAGACCACCTTTCGGCCTCGTCGCGTACGCTTTTTTTGACAACCTTTGTCGAAACGGCTGTATATAAAAAGTGTGCATTAACAAGGTGAAACCACGGCATGCAATACAGTGTTTGTATGGCCAAAAACCTGAAAAACTAATGTGAAGTAGACAACCTGGAAAAAACTGGGAGTGATTCGCGGGAAAATACCAAACCCCGGACTGGAATGCTGAAACGCGCGAGGAATTGAGTGCCAATAGAAAGAAATGTAGTCTCCCTCGCAGCCGTTCTGTGTCTCGTCACGCAACGGTCCTCGTTGCGTGATGAGACACAGAACAGCTGCGAGGGAGACAAAAAGAAAAGAGGCGATTACAGAATGCAAGGTGTCAAAGATTTATTTTTCGTTTTGGATGAATGAGTGAACTTTACATCACTCAATAGAACACCGCCGATCAACGCTCAACTCGTGTCTAAGATTACCGAAAGGCACAAGTTAAGTTCTGGGCCCGGTTGTTCAAAGAGCGGATAACTTTATCCAGTGGATAAAATTTACTCCAACCAGTACATTTTATCCGCTGGACAACAACTTATCCGCTGGATAAAGTTATCCGCTCTTTGAAAAACTCAGGCCTGAAGATTATCCACAAAAATACATTTAAAAGGAAAATCATTTGTGACCCGCTTTGTTTCGCCCTGTTACTAGCGGTGATAAAAACGATGTTAAACGAGAACTGTTCCGCAAACGTTTGAATATCACTAAAATTAAAAAGTGAGTAGATTTCCCGCCATAATTCACGGCCTGGAACGCTACAAGTCCAGGAGTAAAGTGTGCGGATCTTCTACGGATGACTTGATTTTTCTAAGGAATGTCACAGCTTCTCTGCCATCTATTAAACGGTGATCGTAGGTGAGAGCGAGGTACATCATTGGGCGAATCTCCACCTGTACAAAGAATGGTTGGACTGTGTCAAACACGATCTGCTATTCTCATTTATTACCACGGTCATTTAAAATTCTGGGCCCAGTTGTTCAAAGCCCGATTAAGCTAATCCTGGGTTAACGTGAACTTTGATTTGAGTACATTTACTAATCCATAAAGGGCGATTTAGACGGTACGATTTTCTCTTACGACTGTCGCATGCGATTTCTAGAGCACGCGCTGCTTGCGTCATGTAAAAATCGTACACAACTCTCGCCACTCAATATTGCCTTAACCTACGATTGTCGTAGGATTTTAAAACATGTTTTAAAATCCTACGACATTTTTCGTGTTGTGTGCGTCTGTCGTAAGGACGTTGTAGGTTGATTTACACGACGCGATTCGTGTTGTAGGCATGGCGTAAGCGTGTCGCATGCGACAAATCGTAGGCAAAATCGTACCGTCTAAATCGCCCTTAAGGGTTCGTCCAAAAGATTTTTGTCCCTAAGTTTTACCTTAGACTTTTCTTTACCGTTAATCGTGGACCCGGCCCTGATGAAGCCCAGGTAATGTAAACCAATAGGCCGATTTCGATATATTAAAATTCTTGCTTGGCTATGAAGCTTGGGGGAATAAAACAAAAGAAATTAACTATTCATCTCTAAACCTCAATGAAATTTCTGTTGTTTTTTCCCCCAAGACTCGTAGCCGAGCTAAAATTTTAATATATCGGAAATGGTCTATTGACAGTGCTAGAAAGAGCACTTTCAAATTAGTAAAAAGGCCAAGTTTGAAAGTATTGTCTTTTAAATGGCGAAGATATGGTTTCGTTAAGTCGAAAAATTTTGTAGACGTTTGTATGGAAAAGAGAAAGTTCTTGTTGTCTTCAAACAAGCGTCTGCAAAAGGACCTGCATTTACGAAAACCTGAAGCTTCGCCACACATTCTTATAAACTGGACCAGTTTTCGTCCGCTCATTCATTTTCTTTGTCAAATTGGACCGAATTGGTCACCAGTCCCTCTCACTGACTCACCTTTCCTTTAATAGCTACTGGTCTGTCCACAATGGCGTGCATTCCCAGGATAGCGGACTGGGGCGGGTTAATGATGGGTGTACCCATCATAGAGCCGAACACGCCGCCATTAGAGATGGTAAACGTGCCTCCGTCCATGTCTTCGATAGCAAGTTCGTTTCCTCTGGCCTGTGGCAAAACAGACATCAGAATAAGAAGGAAAAAATGGTACATATGATAAAAGATGCAGCTAAGTTAGGAGGAGGTAACAAGTAAACTGTAAGGGAGGAGGAGGCAGGGGGGGGGGGGGGTTAGTTTCAAAGAAACTGTGGTACTACGTCGGTGGGTTAGTAGAAACGATAACGTAATTTGACCACCGTAAAAAATATTTTCAGGAGTGCTGATGTTTCGAGCGTTAGCCCTTCGTCAGAGAGAATCAAAGAGTTGTGGGTTGTATGTGGTTCATAAAGTGAACAGTGGAGCTACGCCGTTTACGAATACGACATTCACATTTCAAATCAGTCGCATCTTCAGAACTCTCGCTCCTTCCCGTTGTTTACCAGCAGATAAGGAGACTCTAGAAACAAGATTGGTGTGTCAAGCAGTTATCCAAGCCACGTAAACTAGATTTGAAAAGTTGTACTCGTACTCAATCTCGTACTGGTAGTCAAATCTGAAGGTCCGTCTGATTGGTGGGAGCATGACAAGGTGGAGGACAAGAATAATTCAGTCGAATGAAGAGCGTTTGTTGATTCCGTGGGGATTAAGAGCACCGATTTGGAAGATGAATTTTTGTTCTAAACTGTATGTAGTCAGGAGCTCCGCATTACTCGGAGTATTCAGTCCCATACCAAGCCTATATCGCATCGGTATATTTTAGATAATTTGGTTTTAAGCAGTTTTACTTATCAACTCAGCTGATAAAACTAAACATTCGTTTCCACTCCGCCACCGACGCAGCACCACAGTTCCTTTAGAACCTAACCCTTTACGGGTGTAGATACAATCCTGGCCAAAAATAATGGGACGATTTGCAAAATTAATCACGAACTGTTCCCCCCCCCCCCCTCCCCCAAGCAATGTTGTTACGATGCTGTGTTTATCTACAGTCCGAATGATTCCAGTTGCGCTCAACATTGTTTGGGGGGAGGGGGGCTTTCCAAAAATTGCAAAGACGGCTTAATAAAAATTTTGAAGACAGGTTTAAGATATGCAGAATGAAAATGTTCACTGACAACGCTATTTTGTGTTCTGTCGGACCGGGAATTTTCGGCCAGGATTGAAGGTTGAAGATTACAATTCCCGTCAAAAATTTAAACTCTGCTCCGCGTAAGAATTTGCAAGGCTCCTGATCGGTTCCCAATGCTCTTGTGAGTCTAAGTTTGTGAAAACGCCATGACACGAATATTTAACAGTTGGACGCTCCTGGTAATGAATGGGGCTCCTGATGAAGTGGGTCACGAGCATTATGTCGCTACAAAGACATAAGAATGATGTATTTTATCAGTAAATGAGACAGGCATACTCGGAAAAAAATACGAGTATGCTTGTGTCATTTACTGATTAAATACATCATTCTTAGTTATTCACCAGGCTTAACACATTCCATCACATTACTTCCACGGCACATATGCCACACATTGACATTCCAATCCCTTGCAGTATGCAGGATGTTTGTCCCATGAACCTAGTTTAATGGCCTTAGCTCCCACGAGTCTCCTGTAGCTCAGTGGTAGAGCATCTGAACTAGTACTCGGAAGGTCTTAGGTTCGACTCCGGCGAGAAGCACTCGGATTTTTTTTTCCGAGTATGCCTGCGTCATTTACTGATCAATACATCATTCTCGTTAATTCCCCAGGCTTAACATATTCCATCACATTGCTTCCAAAGACACAAGAAGTTCGCATGCCAGTTAGACAGAGAGACAGACGGTTAAAAAGTACCTTTTCTCCAAGGGCATGGATTGCTTTCTCGATGTCAGCATAATTCATCTCTTCAACGTTCCTAATTACTGGTACAACGAGACCCTAAAAAGTTAAAGGAAAGTGAGTAATTTATTTAATGTTAATAACACGGGGAATGCTCGCACAATCTCCAGACTCAGAGGCTCGTGATAAACTGCTTCACAGTAATCCAGATCGAGTTGGAATTTGGAAATGTTGGTCAGTTTTAGAGGAGAGGGGAAACCAGAACACCCGGAGAAAAACCTCCCGGAGCAAGGACGAGAACCTACAACGAAATCAATTTTGATAGCTTCTCCCCAATACTTTTATAAGAAAGTATGAGGACACGATAGGAGAATTTGTTGGGTAGTCTCAATCGATGATCTATTTTTCACCAACTCTGTTTACTACCCCCTCATTGCTGATCAATCTTTTGGCTGACAAAAATCCTGACATGTTGGGACTGTTGTCCCTTCATCAGTGAATATTATTTAAAGGTGCTCTCAAAAGTGTTTGGGATGACACATATGCATACCTTAGGCGTGGCTACTGCGACGCTAATGTCAACGTAATCCCGGTAGACAATCTCATTGTTTTCAATAACTGCAAAAGCAAAAGAAAAAACCACCAAAGCCAGTTGTGATATGCATTGGCTTGGAAAATGTATCTTGATCATTCACAGTAGGTCTGTTGCGCGGGCAAAACAGGAAAAAAACAGTCACCAATAGATGACGAAAGAAGACATTCTCACACTTATTGAAGGGCTGGGAGCATAACCGACCCAAATGACTTTTCAGATCGCTTTTTGTTGTGTTGGCTCAGATTCACCGGAGTTTTTGTATGGGGCCTTGAATTCCTCCAGGAAATGTTTCTCCAATGTTTTATCCCCTGCTTTGTGCTTTATGTGCAATAAAAACCCATGATTATGGGCAAGATTTCAGTTTTTATCACAAAACGAAGCACAAAGCAGCAGAAAAAACATTAAAGCAACGTTCCCTGAAGGAATTCAAGGCCACGTGCAAAAACTGCGGTGAATCTGAGCTAAAACAACAAAAAGCGATCTTACAAGTCATCTAGGTCGGTTATGCTCTCTCTCTCTCTCAGCCCCTCAATTTGACTCATGCGCCCTTGTTTGGCTTATCTGTGAGTTTGTGGTAACGGTTCCTGATCCTTGTTTATATTATTGTACTATTTTTGAAGTATTTGAACCTGCCAAAGTTTTTCTTGCTTGAGTTTTGCCACACACACACAATACACACAAACAAAATTGTACATGAACTTACATCACTGTTTGGTAATGAAGAACACTTGAATATGAATATATGAAAACATATATTTGAACTGCAGGTGGAATATTTAATTTATTATATGATACTGTTGTTATTGTGAGAAGCAAGTCATTGAATCTGGCTCTTGCCAACTGTGAGCTTATAAAACAATAGAAAAGGTCTGCTGCATACACTACATGGATTCTAATGGGGTGTAAGAATACTGACCAGCATTTACTGTGGGCTCACACTGCAAGGCATGAGCGGACGCCTTGATGAAGGCTGACATGAAGCCCAGTTTGATACCATGCTTCTTAAAAAATGCATCTTTGTTCTTTTCTCGCATACTGACAATATTGCTGCAAGGGATGTAGAAACGATCATGCTAATGACAATAATATTAATCATGCAATAATAATAACAATGAAAATAATGGGGAAATTGGATTTTGTTCAAGTTAGAGGAAGTTCGAGTTTACCAAGTTTGAGTAAGTGGGGTTCTACTGTGAAAATTATCCAATAAAGAACAGTCTTAGAAACTGGACACTGACCTCATATCTACTTCATTAAACGTCGTCAACATTGCATAAGTGTTCTGGGAATCCTTGAGCCTCTGAGCAATCCTCTGACGCATTCTTGTCATCTTTGTCTGAAGCAAAATTCAAATTCAGTTGAAGAACAAAATATAACAAAAAACCCCACATCCTTGATGATATATACACCTACATACATGTATACTCGATTGACAAATACGTTGTCAGGCAAAAGGTACAAACCATGAATGACAAGGCCCCGCAACTTTCTGGGTTTAAAAAAACATTTGATGAATGAGCTTATTTGCATTTTTGTTACAAAATAGAGGCTGAAAAGTTAGCATACATATTTCATGCAAACAATTTGAAAAAATGATGAAATATGCACATATGCTAATTAAATCACCCATAGTTCCATCAGGTCGCATCACGTATGATTCACACAGGACAATGCTTTGTCAATCGAGTGTACTCATAAGACAATTGCCCCTTGCAAACCATATAAGTTTGCACATGCCAGTAAGTTGTTATTAATGGCCAGTACTACATTTGTCATGAACACAAGAACTCAAAGAAGACAAAAATTCTGAGTTCTGCATGACACCACCTAACATTGTCTCCCAGCCCTTTCAATTGCGGTTAGCAAGATTGCTCCTGGGGCTCTAGCAGGGCTCAAAGTTAGCGACCAGCTGGTTGCATATGCGACTAGATTTTTTATTTTGCGCCTAAAAAAATATATGTGGTCGCACTCATGCGCCTAAAAACGCCCAAGTTCAGTGCGCCTGAATCGGGGCCACTTTGATTCCATACCTGACAATTCTTGTGTACTCTGCCTGATTAACACGAAACAGAAGCATGAAATAATAAATTCAAATGTGGATGTAACGCAATTAGGTTCCACATAAGAAAGTTACACCGTTTTTCTTGCATCAGTGTGTGTTTTATTTGCTGTTTCCCCAAGTTAATTTCTTGTTCGTGTTTCATCCCACCCCAGACTTTAGCCCCAGACTCTTCTACGTTACGTTACCGCACCGCTGACACGTACGTACGAGTGAAGGCAACCTTCTGAAACACGTGCTTCTCGCGCAATTTAGTTCACTTTGTCGATAATGTTTAAACAATCTGGTTTAAGAGACTTTTTTTCTTCAATGTAAGAACAAGCGTTACGTATTTCCTGTGAAACAATGAATTTAACTCAGTTAAGTCAACACGCTGTCAACAATGTAATTTATTCTCTTTTTCAAAATGCTCATTTACAAAAAGAAAATTTGTCCTCAAACAGCCGGCCGCTGCCTTCCAACACATTTGACCCAACTCCAGCAGTTGTGAAGTGGTTAAACAGTAGACAGAAATCAACGCGACCTAACCTTGACTACAGAAATCAGCCAAATGAATCAATTTCAGTCGGGTGATCCGTGTAATATTCAAAAAAATGTAACGGTATTATTGCTATCTCAAACGTACAGTAAGAGACTGAAAGAAACAAACACACGATTGAAATAAAAGATTACCGCGCTGATTAACGATCGGCAAGCGAAAATAAGAAAAAGAAATTAACAACGTGTTGGTGTCGTCATGACACCATTATCAACGATCACTAATAAAATGTCTGAAGCTTGTGATTTTTCTTTTTGGTGCTACCAGTATTTTAAGTTGTGCTCCTTAAAGTTTTAGCTGTGCGCCTAAAATTTCGTCAGTGCGCCTAGAAATTTATATCTGGTAGCACAGGTGCTCCCAAAGCCAAAAATAAACTTTGAGCCCTGGCTCTAGATGTCATCTAAAACCCTGGGTGGTTTATTAGTGCCAGCAAAAAGTGTCTTGTATTCTGGCATTTTTTTTTTTTTACATTTAGCTACTTCTACAAAGAAATAGAGAAATAGAATAAAAATAAAATTTAATATTCAAAATTATACCATTAATTTCATTTTGATAAGGTATTCAGGGGAACACATGTTTGTTGTCATTCGAGAACCATAGAATTCTACCTTTGTTCCAAGTCCCTCAATTATATTAATTTTTTTATTTTTTTATATAATATCTTTAAAGTACATGTAGAATATGGAGTGTGTTTAGTGACAAAAATAAAATGTTAAATGTGAAGACTCTAGAAAACCCTGCTACATAAAAGTACAAGAATACAATACCTTGTGCACAGAACGAGCTCCTTTAAGTGGACTGTCAAATGTTGCTGTAGCCACTGATGGCTGTGGGGGAGGGGTGGGTGGACCAGGCTTGATTTCTGCTAAAGGCTGAGTTGGTACCTCAGGAACTAAATTGATCAAAGGATATCGATGACATAGTCAAACCTGCTTTACATGTTAATAATTATTAAGCAATGCTCTACAGATTAAGGATGTGTATTCTCAATGCAACATTACCAAACTGTTGCATCATGTCTTGTGCTAGCCTGCGCCACAGACAGAATAGCCTCCCTCGCAGATGCTCTTTTGGTTCATCGTGCAATCTTTTCTCCCCAACAAAAGATTGCACGAGGAGCAAAAAGAGAATCAACTGCCTGGTAAATACCATGTTGAATTAACGCCCAAATCCCTGTTCTAGAACCCCCAATGAAAGTAATGAAATACTGGAAGTCACTTTCGAGATTCCCTTCAATCTAATTTGCTATAACCAAAACCAATCAAACAATGACTTGTGCAAAGGCCAATCACAGAATCTAGTGTGCTCAGATCCTGGTCTAGGCTAACCACGATTTGGGTGCTAATTTGCATACAGTAGTTACCAGTGGTTGATCCCATCTGCACAGCCTAGTCTTGTGCAAGCATATAATTTTGTACACATAGTGCTTGAACAAAGTTTGGCAAGAGAAGAAGAGAAGATTAAATTGGCTGACAGTCTTGCCTAACCTTATCTACAGTAGGAAAGATTAAATTTAGCTATGCAGTAAATGGAATCTCTCTGCTAGAGATGGAAGTTGTCGGAGCTAGCATGGTATTGATCAGAGACCGAAATGAGAGTTGTTACTTTTGGTTTTACAATAGCCACCTTCCAGCTTAAAGTCTCATAGTCTTGTACCTGGGGGTGGTGTAGTAGGAATTTCGGAAGGTGTCTGAGGAGCTTCTTCTACGGCAGCTTCTTTAGGTGGAGGTGGGGCTGCACTGGGCGCTGGTGTTTCCTTTGGTGGAGCTGCTCCTGGATAATTGAAAACAGAGTATCAAAACATACAGGCATTCTGTTAAAGCATTCAAACCTAAATGCAGTTCAGAAATCTACAGTAAACATAACTGATAAAAAAATGTTACTGTAATCTTAAATGTTTCTTTACAATAACCAATCTCTGTGCCAAAATAGGGCTAATTTGGAGGCATATGGTAGGGAGGGGGGGGGGGGGTGGGGAGGCGTGTGGCTGAGTGGCTTTAAGCACGGGATCCTAATCTGGAGGTCCCAGGTTTGCATCTCCTCTCTGACCACTGGCTGGATTCATTTTGTGGTAGTCCCCTGTTCAAATCTTCCGCCACTCTTTGCAAAAAGCCAACTGGTAAGCATCTCTACCAGTTGGATGATTTTTAAGAAGTTTACATTCAGTTTGTTTAAAATAATAAAATTATTTATTTGTTTGAATACACAGCCGCACAAGCTTCTAGCTTTAAATCTAACTGTGTGTAAAGAAATAAAATAATTTGCCATAACTTCACTTTCCCGTAATTAGTTAATTTCCACTTCCCACTACATGTACATCAATGGATTCTGCCCTATGTGTCAAATAGGCACATTATTGTGGGGTTTGTCTGGATAGATACCAGTGGGAGAGAACAATGTGCTCACTCAATTGCAAGACATTCTGTCCATGTGCAGGATGCATTCATCAAGCCTAAAGAGCCAATTCCCTGTATAAGTGTGCAGAATGATGAATGATAAACGCACCTGAAGTTCGAAGTTTAAACAGCTGTTGACCTTTCTCCACTTTATCACCATCAGTGACAAAAAACTCTTCAATGACTCCAGCCGAAGGAGCAGTTACAGGAATGCTGGTCTGAAATCAATACCCGTGAGAAAACATGAGCACACTTTGATTGGTAACAACTCATTTTTGTTAGACTACAATGTTCAGGGGTGTCAATTAGAACCGGCTACTGGCAAATTTCACTGTCTTGGGCGTGGTCCAGTACTTATCTGAACATAGTCTTTTTACAGTGCCAGGGGCAAAAATCTAAGCACCATGCCCAAGCACGGGTATTGCCTTAAGGGATAGTAGTACTTGGACACGGGTACTGGTCTGAGCAGAATTTTTTCAGCTCGCACACTTTTTCCTCATGCCTCACTGCAATACATTAATCAAAGTAGCAGGAGCTAAACTGACAAACGAGGAAACAATAAATAATTTATTATTATTGCCCCTTGAGTGCCAACAAAAAATTCTGCTTAACTCTCAAGGGTAATATAACTATGTATATTTTAATATAAAAATGACAGTTCCATACGATCGTCCATAGTTGCCATGGCACCAAGCACACACTATTATTAGTATTTCCATTTATAATATAGCGGTGGTTAGCTCGAAAGCTAAGCTCTTCTGACCACCGTACTGTACACTTCTACTAAAGCCATTAACTTCTTTCTTTTCTCCTTTTATTTGTTATTTCATTCCTATGTTCCTATATACAATTTGTAAATACTATATCCAAGTGTAAACAAACTGAAACCTGAAACCGGAACAACATCCTTTTCACTACCTGGGCACAGGACCCTTGCATGGGCGCCTAGTCTGAACAGAGCCTTAGATTCCAAAGTCAAAAGACAAATGGTCAGTTGTGCCACTGAGTAGTTCAAATGCATTTATTTAATACACTGTACCTTGTCAGTTTCAATTTCTCCAACCACTTCATCCTCAGCAACAGCATCTCCAACAGCTGAGAATGATAAGATTTCACTTCACAAAACGTCAAGAACTTTTCTTCAAAATACATACCCATAATTAAAAGTTTTAACCTTGGATGACATAAGAGTTCAGATTTATACAGAAATTAGCTCCAGGAAAATAATATGTGAATGAGCTACAGTGCCCAATTTTGTACTGAAAACAACTACCCCGAGGTGAAATCCTACCAATTGCAGATTGTTAGTGCTACATGTACAAGCTCAAAATTTTCTCCTATTTGCTTTTTAGCAACCCTTTTGTGATACAAAGATCACCACATAATACAGGGGCCTTTTTTCATATGTGTGCATGTGTTTGGGAGGGTGGGGCAAGATACAGTATTTCAACTACTCATATAGTCAAAGAACATAAAATAACAAATATAGAATAAAATGGTGGTGAGGTATGGAAGTCTTATAAGTTGCTTTAATTTATTGATAAAAGAATGATTAGATTTGTGGCATACCATTTCTAGATGTGTAGCATAGAATTTTTTCAAATATAGCCATGCTCACAGGAGGTATTCAAATCAAATATCTTTGAAATAAGAGCACAGTCTTCCTAGATACAACCTTTATGCACCATTGGCCCTAATCCAAAATGGCCACCATTTTAATATTCTTTTGTTTGGATTCAAACTAGCCCTTCTTACCTCCTTCTTAAGCTCAAAAATCAAAAGAATATTTTGCCTTTAAGAAGGCAAGAAGGGCTTATTTGAGTGGAAACAAAAGAATATTAAAATGGAAGGCATTTTACAGCTGTAGAATAAGGTTTATGAATGTATTGTTTTTGTAGTAACGTATTTTCTCGATTAAACGCCCCCGGCGTTTATTTAAAATTCAGCAGTTTTGACCCAGCATTTTTTCGAGGCCGGCGTTTAATCAAGGTCCAGTGTTTGTAAATGAAATGTAATTTTCAGCCATTTTTCCACATTGATTTATTATTACCGATCCTCGGAAACCTAGGGGCAGTTTGTCAGTGCTGGACAATTTTCCCCTGGATTACCCGAAGTTACAGTATTATGGTACCGAACATACGGCACGTGTACCATGTTTCAATCAAGATTTGTATCACTAACAAACAGCACATAAACAATTTATGAATGATGTAGGAGCAAGTAAATGATATGAGTACAAAGTTTTAAGTTTATAAACGATAATGTCGCCAACGTCCTCCTCGTTTGTGTCAGCCAATGTGTGCAAATAATTTAAGTTTTAATTACATGCTAATACACGCCAGGACCCCGAACAAACGCCAGGGCCCCGATTAAATGCACCCCGCATTTATTTAAAAATTGGCAGTTTTGACTCGGCATTTATACGAAGCCGGCGTTTAATCAGGGTCCGGTGTTTAATCGAGAAAATACGGTAATCCCGCAGTGTTGCCCATACTCATATTTGCTATCATTATTTCTACTCCCCATAGTGAAAAAACTTACTCACAAATTGGAGTACAGTGTTCCGCCAACATCAAACAATGTGTTACAACAGTATTATTCCCTTACCCTTGTCCCAACTTATGTCTCCCTCTGTCACCGACTCTGCAAACGGCGGTGTATTCACAATTATGTAGTCATCAGCAGCTAAAGTATGACAAGAAAGCAATAAAATGTATTATTAATAGTTATTGTGTAAAATATTGACTGTTTGATTGTACATGTATCTGATATGTGAGCTTAGGCTGTATGACATGGCGTGACATTAATTTTATTATCACCAATATCTATAAAATTCCATTGAAACAAAGGTTTATTGATACGTTGGCAGGGGTTTCATAAGGGCCAGCTACCGGGAAAATTGATCATCTGTGAACACAACTTTGCCCAGCTGCTTTTAACATCTCAACCAATGCTTTCAATAAAAGAACATATCCAAGTTAACTATCCTGCCCAGGTGCAATAACTTCTTGGCCAACTGTTGTTCAAAATCTTAATGAAAACCCTGTATTAGATATGGGCAGTGATCATGCAAATTACTCTTATGTTTTCATAATAATTGTCATGTTTTACTTCCTCATGCAAGAAACAATAAGCTCCCCGGGTAGAAATCATCATAATTTAAATTCCACTGGGAAGTGCTTTGTAAACCTAAGTGCTGTGGTCCGTCAACAGTTGCTGAATGTGGTTGAATGCTGAATTGGTGTGCTATCTTGCTTTACATACCAGCACATGTACTTTGACCCAGAAATTGAAAACTATTTCTCAAGTCTACTCTTTCCCTTTTTTGTATGTGAATTATAATACAAGGGTGTAAATAAGAGAAGAGACGTCAGTTTTAATGTTCAAGAGGCAGTTCAAGTGTGTGTCCAAGTAGGGGGTTTTGTGACCTGTTGTTTTTGCTCATGCCCAAGTGTTAGGACTAATCCATAAATAGATAAATAAATAAAATAATAATACTTACAAAGAATGGATGATGAGTGAAGATGTTTCTCATCTTTCCAGCCAAGCAACCTGCACACATTCAAACATTGTCAAGTAGAAAAATTTATAACAAACATGCTACAAATAGCATGAAAAGGCACAACAATGACTGGAGAATGGATAACAACATGTACATTGGAGAACATAGAAATAAAAGCACAGTGTGTGAACTGTCTAGGGGATCTATCAAACAAACATCTAACACTGAAACAAATATGTCTTATGTTCACAAATGAATCGCTGAGTACAGCCACATTCAGCTGTAGCTACATGTACTGTTATGTAAAGGCCTGGAACACTACTTGTAATTTTCGGTGGGTTTGTATGGCACAGTTCTCCAAACTCTGACCCTTTTTTAGCCCAAAATATGTAAGTTTCTGGTGCCCTTTTTCAGACATGGTTTCTGAACATTCATACCCATTTTCAGAGCTGGTGTCTGGAATCCATACCTGTTTCTGTAAAATCCATGCTCGTTTCAGACCAAAATGATTCAAATCTATACCCTATTAAATATTTCAGACCAAAACAGCTAAAAGAAACCATAACCTTTTGGTGCCACACATACCTACATGTATATGATTTATATTTGACAAATCTACGGCAGTTTTGTATGGCCTATTCTCTTATACACCATAGATGGACATCAAAAAATGTTCAAAACTCAAGTGGAACCACGAGCCGCAGGCGAGTGGTTTCACTGCCAAGTTTTGGACATTTTATGGCGTCATTTCATGGTCTATAAGAGTATAGACCATAGAAAAGTGCCGTCGATTTTTTTTACAATAACATGGAAAAAGTATGAACAGAATTGATTTTATTTTTCGTTAAGAAAGCGTCCGCATTACATCTGATGTCATTTTTATTGTCTGTACTCTTATAGACAATAGCTATGAGCCACTCAGCGCGCCATAAGTTATCGTAAAAAGGGGATTAGTCACTCCCCCCCCCCCCCCACCTGGGGTATAAAGGTATCATGATACATACATAGCACCTGAAGCAACTACAGAATAGAGGGTGCATTTTGAAGAAGCACTGCTGGGTTCTCAAGCAGCTTGACTGCTCATCAGTGAAGAAAGAAGGTTTAAGGTAATCTGGGTGACTATCATCTTAGGCGTATATATTTTAGTGGTTTGGTGGCTGGTCAGCTCGCCAGTTGAGTTTAATGTTTTAAGAACGAGGAAGGTGTATATAGTCACTGATATAGTTTAGTGGTTCAGCAGCCCACCAGTCAAGTTTAATATAATCTAGAAGGACTGACAAGCTGCTCGTACATCTCAGAAAGCGGCCCTGTATTTCGTAGTTTAGCTTCAATTGTTTCAAGAAAGCTTTGAAGTGGCCAGGTATTCTGCAGTTAAGCTGATATCAAAGTCAATCCGGCATAGTGTCGACATAACTCAGTGGATGGATCAGAAGGACTGGGATTCGAATCACATCAGGGACAAGGATTTTTGTTTGTCCCTGGTGACCGACACTTCCTCTTTACGGCTAGCAGCCATGGGGAGTTCATAGGCCAGGTCACTTTCTACCACACACATGTAAGCTGATGCAAGCGTTAATAGCAGTACAATGACAATAAACTTCCGATCCTGAACACTCACATTCGTTTGCCAAAACTGGCCCTCAGGTATCCTGCTGCTTGATATTTTGCTGCTTAAAGAAAAAACAGAAAGTTCCCTAAATTGGAGCATTTACAAGATTATATTTACCGGCAAATTATAGTACCCTACCCTATACTGACCTGCATTTTGTATGTTGCATGCACTGGATCGAATTCCACAATGAATAAACTGACGCTTTGGGAAAGAACAAGGAACGTTAGAAAATTGGAAGAACGCTTCTTTTGAGGTGAGAGATGTTACTTACAGAAAGGCTTGTACTATAAGTTCTACAGAGCTGTACACGATGAAATAACCGCCCGATATGGCGGTAGCTCATGGACGCCATATTGGATGGGTCAGACGTTCTACCGCTTGAAACTGGGTACGACTAAGCCTCGCTTCCGCGCTATCTGTGCACCTCGATATCACGTTGAATTTTTGCCCTCCCAGTTTACACATCATTCAAATTGCGTCATATGAAGAAAAATGAACTTCCCCCATCGCCAGAAAGATCACATAAAAAATTAGTAAGTTTACCAAATTTGGTTATGTTTCATAACGTAGTAATCAGGCTGTGACCTGTCAAAGGTCGCCCAAATTCCATAGTTGTATCTACAAATGTCTCTAATTCTGATCTGGGAATCCAAATTCATACCCTCCTGCCCTGAAGTCTCTTATTTTCCGATATTTTTAGCCTTCTACATGGTTGCAATCTAACGACAGAACCTCAAAATTTGTAAACTGACTAATTTTAATGTGATTTTTCTTGTGTATATTTTGTGGCATTAAAAATCGAAGATTTTTTTTTTTCTTGCTCCGTACACGTGTCTGAGCGGTAATCTTTAACTTGGCGAGAAAATCGTGAAATGTGATCAGCTGTATAAATTTCAAAAAATTTGCAATTCCCCAGCGGCAAAACCGATGAGTGGTGCCGGATTTCACACGTCCTGTGGTCCTTTCTGTGATTCGTGTACGAGTTTCTCTGATGTTCGAAGGATTTTCGTCATTCCAAAGAAAGAATTTTCACTGTAACATCAGTTCACGTTTATTTTGTACTCTATGGTATAAAGTATTGCTTACAGATAGATGCAACAAGTATTTTTTTTCCCAGTATACTGAGTCTGAAATTAAAAATGACGCGGGGGGACAGAATCTTTCATTCCCCAAATAGATTTGATAAAAAAAATTTTCGTTCGTCGAGGATTTCAGGCTTAGAAGCATTTACTATTTTCACGTAAAATAAAGGAGACATAAAATATCGCATTGTCAAGGGGTAAGGCGCTGGGCCAGGAAGTAGCTTGCTGGCTCACAGTCGTGAGTGGCATTGTGGGCGCTCTGATATACTACTAGCTCAAGTTCAAGTTCAAGTTTATTAAGTTTTCCAAAAGTTACTTACAAATGAACACCGCCTGCAAATAGCAAGCTAATCTAGGCAGGCGGTGTTAAGGACTTACATAAACTAATTGAAAGCGTTAAAAAAGTCAGTTTTGAATACATTATTTGTCAAAAGTGTAAAAAGTAATGAAAAGTGAAGAAAATATTATGATTTATGATTGAATTATAATTAAGATGACTTTTCTATTTCAGAAATAAGAGTGCTAATTAATGTCAGCATAACCAGAGTTTCTAAAGTTACAAATAGTAATGCTTGAATTTTCTTTTTGAATATGTGCTTTGGTAGTCTTTGATAGCTTTCGGGAATGTTGTTCCAAATTTTAGCTCCAACGATGGAAAAAGAGGCTATCCTCTGCTCATACCGAGCAAGTAAAGTTATTATTCAGAAGCAATTTCGGGACAGGGGTCGGGATAGGGAGCGGGGGCCGGTAGGGTAGTTCATGCGAAGAACATTGACTTTCGATGGTGGTCGGGGGGGTGGGTCACGGAAACCGCACAGAGTAGCCGTATAGAGCGTTTGGTTCATGCTTTTATCACATTGAAGCTTGACTACTATAACAGTTATTTATTTATTTTGCTTCGCCTAACTAAAATACAGATACAGATCTATATGCATGAACACGTAAAAAATATATTAGGCAGGGAGACCACTACAGCCTAGCCAATTACAGCGGATCCGCACGTTAATTATTTAAAACTTAAAAACTAAAGCTACTAATATATAAACAAGAAAAAAAAAAACGGAAGAAGCAGCACGTCGGCGGGCACAGTAGAGTCTTGGCTGTGTTGCACCTGGGACAGATTGTTTTCCAGGTTCTGATGTCGTCAACGTCGTACAGGTTCAGAGCCTTAGTCTGCTATACAGTCTGCTTGAACTGTCCAAGTTCTTAAACTGCAGCGCATCCAGAACGCTGTAGGCTCGAGCCTAGAACGCTGTTCAGCCAGACTGGCAGTTAGGGCTAATCGGTCAATGATGACACCGAGAGTTCTAACCTTCAGAAACTGATTCTTTGAAAACGATTTCAACATTTGCTTCAACACTTTGTTGGACCGGCCAAATGTCGAGGGCGCCGGTTTGAACAGGTCGTTCAACATTGTTGAAGGTGCAAAAACAAAATTGTTGAAAGCTTGTTGAAAGTGTGTTGAATCAAATTTAAATTGGTTTAAACTTTCGTTCAACATCGTTCAACATTTCTTTTGTTCTTGCAAATGTTTAGTGGCGTTGAAACCGTTTCAGGGAACACTCCTTTCATCAACATTTTCCCAACATGCGTTCACTGGCTTTTGTTGAACGAATCAAATGGGGAAATGTTGAAACCATTTAAACGAGCCTCTTCTTTCAAGATCTTATTTTTCACGTATTTTTCACTTATCTTAGTTACCACAAAACAAAACAAATGAACAAAAAATACATGGTACTTAAAAGAAAGAAAGTCGGTGGCGATCGAAGAAGCCTAAAAAGAAACCATAGGGTTTATAACAATAGGCTCCCTCAAAAAAGGACAGAATAATAGAACAGAAAAATAGAACAATAATGCTAGTGCCGGACATATAACCAAATAATAATAATACATTGATGGAAATTAAATAACAAAGGGAACTGGTCATATAAAGTTTGCTCGAAGAGGACCCACCTTGTCTGGTGTAGGAGGGTTATCGAAGACACCACCTACTTCATGAACATTTATTACTGACTAAAATTTTATTGGCTTTAAAATTTGAATTGACACAGAAATATTCAGCTAGCAAGAGTCAAAATTGCTAGATAAACAAGACTGAAAGTGAGGTGTGAATTTCATTGTCATTTTTTACTGCTAGATAGAGGGGTGGCTATGCAATAAAGACACCATCTTTTGAGGTTCAGCAAGGGGAATGTGGGCAGAGACCACCATCTGCTTTTTGGTTTGGTGGGTCCTATTCGAGTATAGCAGTTTTGGCCACTTCCCTAATGGCCGGGACAATTTACAGATGCTCAAGGCAGTAAATATTTAAGTAAGATTAACGCAAGGATTAATAGCAAATGAAAAGATGTAACAAAGCTTAGGTTGCGTTCGATTGGCCTTATTCCGGAATAAGAATAAGCGGAATAGCTGTTAAATTTCTCTTTTTAAGAAATTTGGGAGGCCAAATCTGCAAACTATCGCTGACACATGAGAATTTAAGAGCCGTCTCGTACTCCAGTAACTGGGGGTCCTAAAACCTCTTATGAGAGATTTCTTGTCATCGTTGTATGTATTCCTTTTCCGGAATAGGGTCAATCGAACGGACCCTAAAGCACAAAAATGTTTTAAGAGTTTATTTTTAAATGAGGGAAGGGAAATGGAATCTTTAAAATCATCAGACATTTCCTAAGGGGTCGAAGTACGTTGGTCCGGTTGGAAGCTAACAGAAAATTTATGAAGATTAGTTTTACCGGAAAAAAAAACCTTGATGGTAGAAGAGTACAGAAGTACCCAACGACCCTTTTAGAGAAAATTAATCGCATGTTGCACCAAACCGGCTAGCTGAGTGTCCCTACGTCAATCTTGGTTACTATTTAACGTTCCTGGGAAAAAAATAGCCGCTCTTCACTGCCAGCGATTAAGACTTTTAAGAAATGGAAATCCCAGCCAATTTGTTGTGCTGTCTTTGTGATAACTTTTTAATAATTGATTATAAGCTTCTGGCATTCATAACGAGATAATTGATCTTACCAGCAGTTAATGCAGAAATCTGGCAGTACAGTGTTAGGATTGATGTCACCAGACATCAAGAGGCGAAAGGTACCATCTGAGGTTTTGTAGTAACACACGTGGCACATTTCCATTACATGGCACAGTAATAGTGTTGACTTAGAAAAATAGCAACGGCTTTCACAGAGCTCTTCGAGTGACGACCAGATTCCCCTAACAAAGTCAACAATCCATCGAAGGATCAATCGTAAACTGAAGGAGTCCAAGACTAGCGGTACATCCAAGACTACAGGTCATTTGAGCACGAGTCATCCTTCGGTCAGTATATCGTTTTAGCCCGTGCGCATGCTCAAACCTCAAAACGTACCACATGGAAGACAAAATGGATGACTACATTGTCATATATATACATGGCTGAATCTCAGTTTAAGTCAGTAAGGTGGAACTGAGGTGCCAACGAAAGGGATCTGTCTCATATGGTCTAGGGGCCGACTTTTCTCTCCCTCACTGTCTTGTCGGGGACAAGGTATCGGAAAGCAGCGCGGAACTACCTCCAGCTGGCATAAGCGAACCGCGGGCCGAAATCTCGTGGTACATCGTCATGGTACAACGCTTCGGCAAAGTGTCCAGAGGTACCGCTGTCGGATTTATTTTTCTCTTTTTCAGCCATTTTGATATTAAGGCTGGCAAGTCGCCCGAAGACAACGTAGTGGAAAGAAGCGTTTCATTCATGTCCCTTGTCATGTCCTTGTCAAATTGTCGACGGGTATTCTGTACTATTCATTGACTTTATAGCCTTTAAGCCAATTCTGCACATTAAATATAAACACGTTCCCTTGAAAATACTAACATCGATAAATACATTTACGCGCAGGGGGGATTGCAACCCTTAGGTGTCCAAGATCAAGGGCCTGTTTCACAGGAAATTCCTCCGCGAAGATTTGAAGCAAAATGTCAGGGAAACATGAAATAATTACGGTACAGCAAGATATTAAAACTCGGGAAATTCGAAATCTTTTTCGTGGATGTCACCAAAAAATTGAGAGGGCGAGTTCCAAATTTTCGGAAGAGGATAATTTTATTGGACAAAAATGCCTGGAGACGGGCCCATGTATATTTTATGGCCTTTTCGCTGGTCATATTCTATGTAAAATAGTTCGCGAGTATTACGATTTCTTTTTTGCTGATATAATAATAATAATAATAATAATAATAATAATAATAATAATAATAATAATAATAATAAAAAAAAAAAAAAAAAAAAAAATAATAATAATAATAATAATAATAATAATAATAATAATAATAACTTTCAAAGCTACCGTCACTTGACTTTCCCTGAGGGAATAGCATAGGAGCTCAATATAGTTTTAGTTTTAGAGCGCTTTAGATTGTCTATAAGATTTTTATATTTTATCGCCAATTTTTTTTTAACTCAGCAGTTTTCTTTTATAGTTCCTTCAGATTGCATAGGTTACGCTGCGCG
>NW_028145468.1:1965000-2035000 GCF_977016875.1 Pavona decussata
TTGACGAATGTGACTGTACTTCATTTTTGATGGAAAGCTCCTGTAATTTCTAATCAGCTATCACTTTTCTGATGCTCTTGAAACAGGTTAATTATGTGTACAAATGAAGAGGATCTTCACAGACAAGCTGAATGGAATGGTAAAGGATCTCTTTCAAGGCAGAAACTAATGGATAGACTTCAATGTAAGTGGAAGATAGTTGATTGTACAGTCGACTCCCAATAACTCGAACCCTCACTAACTCGAACCTCACGCTAACTGAACCAATTTTCCTTTCCCTTCAGGTCATTTTCTATATAATTTTACCCTCGATAACTCGAACTCCCGATAAATCGATCCTTTTTTAATTTCCCTTGAAGGCTCGAGTTATCGGAAGTCGACTGTATTTACTTGATGTGTTGTGGTTCAAAATTTTTTTACTTTAAAATTTTTTAAACCAGTTTGATTTTTTTTCCCTTTGTCTCAGATCATGGTAATGAATACTGCACAAAGGAAAATAAAATTAAACTGGCTTGAAAATTTTTAAACCAAAACAAATTTTAAACCACACCATATACAATGTACCTAGTGTACATTATAAAGTAACAGGTTTTTCAAAGAGCAAGGGGCTTAAGAAGCCTATGTCATTAGTCAGAATTTTTTCCTCTGAGATTTGATATGTTGTTACGCTTGTGACTTACACTTATTTATTCACAAAAGTTGTTTAGTCAGGTTTGTTTTGGAAAAAATTCTCACAGTATATGGACAGGTTTCTCTCTCCCCTTACATTGAGTTTGTGTCTGTGAAAAAGCCTTTGTTCAAATTAAACCTGAACAACTAACTTCCCTGGTGGAATATCCCCTTATTTTAGCCAATATGGCATATGGCCCGATCATTGGCTAAGTATCAGGTAACATTCCATGCAATTTTGCAGGATCATTGTTAAACACTGTAAATGCTCGAATTAACACCCGGGCATCATGCAATTTTGCAGGATCATTGTTAAACACTGTAAATGCTCGAATTAACACCCGGGCATTTATTTAATTTTCTGGGTAGAGAGGAAGGGGGGGGGGGGGGGCTAATTTGAAAGGGGTGCTAATTTTGTTTTTCAGTAGGCCTTATCACGGTTTTTGACACCATTTTGATGAGTAGCCAAACAGGCTTGAAATAACAGTGTTTGTATGGAAATCTGATGTCAAATTATTTTCATGAAACATTGCTTCTGAAAAATTCATGAATTGGAAACTCTTGGCACTAGGAAAAGGATTTTAAGAAAAAAATTGGAGGGATGTAGCTGTGACCGAAAGTGTCCAGTCATGTTTTGAGGTTTCCATACATTTCCCTGTATTTTTTTTAAGTAGCAGGTCATGGCTGGTTCGCTATACAGACAAATGTAACCACATTGACGGTCCAAAACCCTGAACTTGGAAATTTTTAACGAGGAGTTGCCCGGTTGCCTCCATACTGAATACAGACCTGTACTTTATTTTGCAAATTCAATAATACTAATTATTTTTTTCCTTTTTTTGTTACAGCATTTTTACCTGCATCTGTGATGCTACCTCCACATCGACTCCGAACATTATTAAACCAAGCAATTGAGCTGCAAAAAGAAAGATGTCCATATCATAATACTAAACTTGAAGTTGGGATGCACTCTTTCTCTCTACTTAGTGATCATATTTGTTCAAGGTTTGGATTGGAAATCATGTGAACATACATGTACAGTTGTTTCCCTTTGAAATAATACTGTTCAACAGCAATATATAGGGGCTTTTTATACTTCTGCATTCTCAAACTTCAGGTCTTTTAAGGTGGCTGAACACAGTTTGCGCGCTTTACAGATTCTGTTAGTGATGCTATTAAGCGCGCGCTAGGGTTGTGGTAAGCAAATACTATCGATCCCTCGATTTTATACCAAATGGATCACAGAGGTAAGCTTTGCTCTTAGAATAACACAGTTTCTCATTTGTAAATCCTTCTTCTTTATTTATCGCCTAACAAAGAAAGTGAGTTCACAATGAGCATTTCGTGAAATTTGACAAAACAGTAGTTTACTAAAAGCGTAACTCACCTACAAACCAAAACAAAATCTAACAGAGGGTATCTTCAAAAAACATTAAAGTGCAAAACCAACATTTACAGGAGATCTCTAGCAGTATCACTATGTCAGTATTTTGTGAGTTTTTCTGGATACAAAAAATGGAAAAAATCTAATGAGTGCATTTTCTAAAAATTAAGGAAAACCATTATTTGTGGATGGTTAATAGCTTGCTGCATTGCCATGGCAACGGCACCTTGCTCAACGAGAAGTATCAAAATTTATTCCTTCTTAGTTAATCTTACACCATGCTAATTTCGGGTACTCAGAAGTACATAGTTTTCAAATAATGTCTACTAACACCTGTTTACTGGAAAACTGTGTTCGGCCACCTTAAAGGACCCTAGTCAGCCTCCGCCATTTTCGATGCCATTGAAATTATTGATATTACACGATGAAGCGAAATCTTATTGCTTTACTGTAAGTTGTGTTCCTGAAACTATGTTTCATTATCTTTAGTAGTTTCACAGTGATTTCTTTCATTTCGACATGCTCCGAATAAAATATAATAGCCAAACTCTCGCGTATAAACAAAAACAAAGTTGTGGCTGACTAGGGCCCTTTAAGTGTAGTCTAAAAACTTACCTTTTAAGCATTATTTTAGTGAATAATTATTTTTGTTATACCTTGATATATTTTTGATTTGGGTTTTTTTACCCTTCATTGTAAAGCACCTTAGGGCTTTTGGATAGGGTGCTTTAAAAATTATTATTATTATTATTATTATTATTATTATTATTATTATTATTATTAACTTGTTCAACTAATTTATCAAACACAAGACACAGTGTTTCATCACATATCAAACACCGAGAAGAGAGTTGAAAATACCACGCATAGCGGAGTATTTTTGACAAACTTCAAAGTTTTTTATATTGTGATGAAACGTTGTGACGAGTGTTTGATATAACTTCTGAAACAAACTGATTTTGAAGGGGAAATTAAGTATGCAAAAACGAGGAGTTTTCCTCAAATATCCAAACACATCATGGAGCATGATTTCCTTTGTCTTTGGCTTTTGAATTATCAATGAGTTTGAGAACATCAGACTTTTTTACTGTTCTTATGCCTACAACTCGTATCATTAAAAACTGGAAAATGCAATTCCAGATTTTTGATTGGCTTAGCATGCATGGGATGCAAGCTATTGTTACCATTTTCATTATAGCATTCTTATTATATGTGTAATTCTATTTGTGTTCTTTTTAGGGACGACTTTCCATGTGAAACAAAATACACGTTAACAGAACACTGTGATGAGGTAAAATATCTTATACTGATATCAATAGCAACTATTAATTTTAATTATTTGTTGTAAGTTGTTTCTCTATTACATCTGTGAGTCAGAAAATTTAGATCTGTTGTCTTGTTCCAGTGCAGGTGGTTTCCTCTAACTGATGGGAGAACAGAAAAATTAGTCATTTACAGTAAATTAAAATGTTGACTGGATTATTGTTTGTTGTTGTAGGTCTGGTTTCTTAGGTTTTCTCACAATGGATCAAAACTGGCTACTGGATCAAGAGACGGCACTGTTATCATTTGGGATGTTACAGTAAGCAAGTCATGTCCACCTATGAAATGCTCTTACTTAACAGTGCTCCAATTAGTAAATAAATCTCCTCAGGCAGCTTGTACATATAATTATTGAAGGATGATAATGCACAAGGCTGAAAGATTGTCTAATGAACAGTTGGCTGATAAGCGAAGCTTTAAGGGCTCCTGTGAAATGAGGACAATCTTTAAGCCGAAGGCATTGTCATGAATCTGGTATAACAACAAACCAGAAAGAAGTTTGTTTATTTAAAAACCCTGCAATTAATTTCTGAAATGTGTGCACTTTACGTTGAAAAAGACAAAACAGCTAGCTACAGTATGATTTGAGGCAAATAAATGCAAGCTTAACTAGTTTACTGCATTTATTGAACTACAACTAAGACGCAAAACTGTGATGCTCTTTCTTTAGTTTACTTGTCAAAAAAATTCAGGCAACTGTTATTCAATCGAATGTCTGTTATTGTTTGGTAACCGTTGTCTGATTTTGTAAGGTGTGATCTATGTTTTGTCCAATGAGAACGTGTGGAAATTAATCAGTGGGTTATAACATGCCATATTGCTGTACATAATTTGCATACTCTATTGTGTGCATACAGTCCTGTGTATAGTCTTTATATTTGATAGGATGTGCCGGACTCAAGACTAACTTTTTGGCTCACCAGCCCAATGGCTAGTACTGTAACAGGTCTGATTTCACTAACCAAAGCAAACTTTTCATTGACATGACAGGAAGCAGATTCTGCCATTTGTCGTTTTCATAACAGGAAAACTCAGAAAAGTGAATAATTTGTGTTTCCTTTGTAGCTGTTTCAACAGTGAAGTCTGTGAAATCCGCTAACAGTCTTTGTTTTGATTAGTTTCTCTTCTCTCAATTTGCGTGAATAATTTTCATTTTAACTCATGAATGCGCGCTTTTGCAATGAATGAGTTTTAATTATGTGGGCAAATTGTCACTCGCTCACTCACTTGATCTGTTGTAAACTTGTAAAATTGTCGTCCAAGTCAACAAGGATTTCGTGCAAAATGGAGAAAATACGATGGAGAAACATCTGACGGTGTTCCCTGTTCATTCACATATATTTGTTTGGAGGTCCGAAGTAGTTTGACCATTAAAATCGTAGCGCCATGGGTGCGAGATAGTTCCACACCCTCCACAACTATGAATACAAAAATTAATCTCTCCTTTAGGAGTCCTGGACATGTTGTCTAGTGGAATGTTGTGCTGATTTAGAAGTAACGGTTCCCAGGTTCGATTCCTGAGATAACGGAGAAATTTTTTTTTCTTTTTTCTTTTTCTTTTCCGCCTTTGAAAGCCAACCACTCCAAAGGCTCCAAACAATTTTCAAAATTAAAACTTTCTTAAAAAATACAAAACTATTCAAGGAACTCGATCTTGCTGAGGGGAACGGCTAAAAATCTAAGTGGCGTAGGATCGGATGGGGAATAAAAATGTGTGTGAGGTCCCTTATTAAGCCTTTATGTTTTGAGTCCTAGGCCAACCAAATACAATGCGAACAATGTTTTACACCTTGCCACTATTTACTTCTGCATTCACACGCAGGAACCTTTGATTGTTTGACCTTGAAGTGCTTTACAATTTTTACTAGCCAAAATGGCTAGTGAAAGAGCAAAACTTGATAGTCAAAACAGTGTGGCTAGTTGGCTACCGTTGGTCTCGTGCCCTGGTGTTTTCATGCAGGCATTTGTAAAATTGTCGTGCCATATGTCGCCTTTTGGCAGAAATGACATATTAAAGGGTTTAGTAATTTGACTTATTTTGTGAAGGGGTGATTTTAAAAGACGCAAACATTGTCAACCATTAAGTCAAGTTGTGAGACACTGTTTTGCAGACCTGAGTCAGCAACTTTCTCATGCATTTATAAGAGATTACTAGTACAAGTTTAAGGATGGTTTTAAAATGGGTTTAACACTTGCTTCAGCATTATCTAGTTTGTTTAAACAGGTCATTCAGCATTGTCAAAAGTGTTAAAAAAATATTGAAGATATTAAAGCGTGTTGAAACACAAAATAATATAGACAGGGACATGAAAGAAAATGCAGATGAAGAGACATAAGATCCCAGTATCTTTGGTATCCCTATGTCATGTCTTGGTTTGTTGTATTGTTTTGCACAGGATGGTGAACCCAAACACCTTAGAACAATAGAAGGCCATTCATATGGAGTTGGACATTTAGCCTGGAGCCCAGACGACACATATCTCATAGCTTGTGGTCCTGAGGATTGTTCTGAATTGTGGATCTGGAATACAGAGGTTTGAAACATATGGAGTGGATTTGTAAGATGAGTCTTGTGGGAAAACCTATACAGCATGGAACCTTTTCAGGCCGAAAAGCATCTTAGTTTATAAGAAGAAAAAGTTATTTTCAATTCCTCCAACATTAAGGGATCAATTTCATCCAGAGACCTAAAAGACACTAGGTTTGACTCTGGCAACAGAGGAGTGGAAAATTAGGATATGTTACTGAGGTCAAACAAACATGGCAGTAAAGTTTTACCTAACTCTTTTTGCTCCTGGTTTCGCTGCAATGAACAACACGTGGGGTTCAACAGGGGGCATGTTTCCAATGGAGTAAAAGACCTATTAACTATTAACCTATTACCTATTACCCATTAACAATTAAGTATTGATCTACATTGTATTAACAGGATATTAATAAATTTTTTATGCAGTAGCTATTGAAACTTTCAATAGTTGAGCAAACTGTTGTGATTGTTATCCAGAGTTGAGTTTGTCATCAGTGCATATTGCTGTGGGAACTTTCACAATCGAGATATATTTATTTAATAGTTTAATGTATTGTTACCCTCCTATTGAAAATCTCCATGTCTGTAATCAGACAACAAAATTATAAGATTTTATGGCAAATTATTTTTGAACCTCACACCAGACTTGGTCTTGGACAGAACTCAAGGTGCTTGTAAGAACTGCATCAAATTAGGGAAAAAAAAATAAACACATACTCAACATAATTTGTTATATTTTATAATATTGCAAATGTCGATGATTGATAAACAGGCAAACAGGAACTAAAAAAATGTTGCCTGTCCCTTTGGATTGCTTCTTGGTCGAGCAAAATGTGTATTTGTTTGACATTCACAGACAGGAGAGCTGAAATGTAGAATGAATCAAGCGACAGATGATAGCCTTACTTGCTGTGCTTGGAATCCTGACGGCAAGAAATTTTACACTGGTGGCAAAAGAGGACAGTTTTATCAATGTGTAAGTTTTGAACTTCTGCTTCTGGTTATTTGCAAAGGAAAGAATAAGTAAAAAAATCAAAATAACAAGCAGCATTTATTCCAGAGTGCAGAATTGCAGGATCACTGCAAAGAAAATTACTTGATTGTATTGGTGCATAAATTTTAGAGACGCGCTAAAAGTGGGCCGATACCAGTTTTTCAAATCGATCCGATACGAGTACGATATTCACCGATATTTGGCATTTTTTCGATATCGACATCGATACCGATATTGTGACGTCATCATCAGCCAAGACTTTTCTGTGATGTTATCATCTACACTCAAAGACTCTTAATGGATGGTAAACATCTAAATGGAACACAGCCATAACAACAGTATTTCGACTGTAATTTTTGTGATACTTCCTTCGAGCACAGTGCAACAGCTCGTGTATTTGTTTTGAATTCTGATTGGTTCATTGCGCTGTTTATGTCTGTTGTGATTGGTCATAGTAATTACTTTGTTTTTGGTTTTACGACACTCAGTTGAATCGAAAACCGCTCTTATTATTTTATGTTCATTTCAGGATCTTCTTGTTAACCTCTGCAAGACCCAATGTTTTAACAAGTTGATGCCATTATTTCTCTATAGGATTTAGATGGAAATGTGTTGGAATCGTGGGAAGGTGTTAGAGTTACCGGGCTTCACTGTTTAAATGGTGGCAAAACAGTTCTGGCTGCAGATACACACAACAGAGTTAGAGCTTACAATTTCGACGAATTAAATGATAATAACTTGTAAGTATGTGTAAAACAACAACAGCAGCAACAGTTAAAGGGAGGGGTTCACATTTCAGCGCTTGTGCATGAATTTTTTCTCTTTCGTATCAACTTTATGACCTTAAAAATCCCACTCACATGTACTTCAGTAATCACATTCTATAATTAGTCCAAGCAAAATGACTGATGACCAAAATTCAAAGAAAATGCAAGCGGATTGTACTCATATTGTCGATATTGAATTTAGTGTGACCCGTAGGATTTATTCCACGGTTGATGTGTTTGCAGTTATTTGCATGCGAAATAACGCAATCGTATGAAAAAATTACCACCCGAGTTACCTATTCCCTTCCGAATGGTTCATAAACAACGAATTAAATTGGGTCGTAGCGAGCAAAGGCGAAAAAGTATTTTGATTCATGCCGATGACATGCACAGAACCGTGAACCCCTCCCTTTTAAACATCATTACAAAGGCTATGAAGTGATACTTGCTCCTTTTGGACCGACTTCACAACCTTCTATAATACTTTAAGCTGGATGGTACTATGTTTAGGTATTCATAGCTTTAATTATACATTTTATAAGAACGTCTAATTTTGCGGTCGCGGCTGATCCGAAACTGAATTCTCTTATTTGTTTTTTTTATTTAAACGTTCTTAGCATGTTCTTGAGTTACCTGGTATAGAATTTCCGAAAACCAATATGAATTTCACCAGCAAACATAAAAAAAAGACCATTATGCGCTATATCATCAAATTCCTTTGACATTTGTGCACGTTGTTACTGCATGTTTTAAGCTCAATTCAAAAGCGGGTGCAGAACTGATTAAAATTGTTTTATCTCTTAGTCTTATCTTGGGTACGTTCTTAGCGTGTTCTTAAAATCTGGGTCAATTTCAACCTCAACGTCCTTATAAAAACGGTTCTTATATTAAAAAAATAAACAAAAACAAAAAGCTTAGCCTTAGGACATACGGAAATGGCGCAGGAATCAACTGACGGTAAACAGGAAGCCCACATTTTCTGCTGCTTTCTGAACGAAGCAATGTATAATTTACCGTTAGATATTTCAACTGGAATGTCCAGTTTTGTTTCAGTTTTTTTATGCTTTTGTTTTGTTAAGAGTAAGCTCTTCGTTCCTCTGTGAGTGATCTTCAACTTCAATGTTTTGTCCAAGACTATCGTGTGTTTATTAATCCCACTGCTGTTCCTGTTAAATCTACAGAATACAAGAAGACCATTCGATCATGTCATTTTCTGTATCAGACAATGATCGACATGCACTTTTAAATGTAGCTTCACAGGTAAGGAATGTCTTTGAATCTGCTGTATAGTTCGCCTTGTTGTATACAGTGAAATCTCGATTGTTCGAACCCTCTGCTTTTTCGAAACCTCCGAATCTTCGAACCAAAAGTAGTGATTCCCTTAGATTTGCGTTGGTCAGAATTTCACCCCCGATTTTTCGAACCAAATTCAGTTTCCGTAGGAGGTTCGAAAAATCGGTATTTCACTTTTTACCTGCGGGTATTGTTTGTATGAAGGCGGTTTTCTTATGCGCGAGAGCAAAAGTGTGGCAGCGGAGCTGCAAGAGAACTTTGCTCCTCCCCGTCTTCTCGCAGTACTCCTCTCACTTTGCCACCACCCAAACAAATCCATCAAGAAACACAGGCCATACTGTTTTTCAGAATAATCGTTACTTAATTATCTCTAAAAAATGCGTAGTCACCCCCAATTTTCTTTTTGCATTTCAATAGCCCTTGCTAAGATCAGCTTTCCCCGCATAGTCATAAACCACACAAAAATACTTCGTTATTAGTAGGCACCGTCCTCAACTGTTTTTTTTTTCGCAAGGGACTTCATTTATGGGACGTGAAAGATAGAGTCTTAATCAGAAAATTTCAAGGTCCAAGACAGGAAAAGTACACAATATACTCGTGCTTTGGTGGCGTGAATCAAGACTTTCTCGCCAGCGGCAGCGAAGGTTAGTATTCAAACCAACATTTAATTTCTCTCTAAACCAGAGCTAAACCTAGAACTGGAATTGACAAGAGTTAACGTGGCTTCAAACTCTTTGAGAATAAAAAAAAAGTAAGTAAAGTAATTTATTTAATGTCAATAACACGGGAAGGGCTTGCCCATTCTCCCGAGCCAGAGGCTCAGGACAAAGTGCTTGACAATACTGGAATTTGAATTTGGAAATGTTGGTTTTTGAGGAGAGGGGAAAACCGGAGTACCCGCTGAAAAACCCCTCGGAGCAGGGACGAGAACCAACAACAAATTCAACCCACATATGACGCCGAGTACGGGAATCGAACCAGGGCCACAATGGTGGGATGCGAGTGCTCTCACCACTGCGCCATCTCTGCTCTCCTACACCAGAGTCGGTGAGTGCGCACGGGAGCTAAAACCTGGAAAGTAGAGATTTGGTCTGGCCAGGAGTATGAGTGTACCTTTAAACCCATTTAGCCCCAATATGATCGTATATGTATTCTCCCCATCGTTCTCAGTGTATTTCGTCTCGTACTGGTTGGGGGAATTTGTTTAAACATCAAAGTACCGTAAATGCTCAAATTAGCGCCCAGCTTCGAATTAGCGCCCCTCCTAAGGTTCAAAAGTTGTGATAAGCGCCCCCCCCCCCCCTTTTTTTGATGAAAAAGTCTTAAGAACGTTTCGAGTTCGCAAAAAGCAGTTTCCTATAAGGTTTTTGAATTTTTATGTCGCAGTTTGGTTTTAAATAGAAATAAAGATAGTGTCATTTTGAGGCTAAAAATTGATAAACGAAATAAGTGCCCCCCCCCCCCCCCCCCCTCGCCTTAGAAAATGTAATAAGCGCCCCGGGCGCTAATTCGAGCATTTACGGTAACTCATCTTTGGTGATCGTGTCCTTTTTTCCCATGACCGGTGTGTTTGATGAAGTAGGAGAAGTTAGGTACTGGTGAGAACTGGGGCTTAAAGGATTGATGACGTGCGTTCAATTTGGTCAAGCTCAGTGTACCATGGACCGGCTCTAAACACACACGTCCCAAAATATATTATTGCTTCGCTATTGAAAGCCAGTCTAAAGCCTACCGCACACTTCAGGAAAGAGCTGAGCAAGCTGCCTTGCAAGGCATCGCGAGGCAATCAGCTCAGCTGTTTCCTCTAGTGTGCGGTTGAATTTTCGTGAGAATTTCGCCTTGCGAAATCTCAAATATCAGACACAACAGATATTTTCCTCACGGCCCCCGCGAGGCGAAATACTCACGAAAACTCAACCGCACACTTGATGAAACAGCTGAGATAATCTCCTCGCAAGGCAGTTTGCTCAGTTCTTTCCTCAAGTGTGCGGCAGGCTTAAGAGAAACGCGTCCACTATGCGCATGCAAACAACAGCCTTCTGGGAGTACATTTTCAGCACTGTATCAAGCCCTTCTTGTTTGCTTTGCAGATCACAAGGTTTATATCTGGCATTCGAAACGCGAAAACCCAGTTGCGGTACTTAGTGGTCATACAAGAACTGTGAACTGTGTCAGTTGGAATTCAAAGGATCCCACTATGTTAGCTTCAGCCAGTGATGATGGCACTGTACGGGTATGGGGGCCAGTTTGTAGAAGTTCAAAATCAGGTACGCCTTCAGCGCTGTTTTGATGTGATTTTTGCGCCAGGCGATTTGAAAACCGATTTCAAACACGATTTCAAGTGGTCCGTGCGGTGAAGTAACAGCGGTTTTGTAATGACTTCTTGTAGCGAAATTGCTAGGCGCTAGTGAAGAGTTGAGTTGTATAAACCATACAGTCAAAAATCGGTAAAACGCAATGCTGCTATCATTCCCAGGGATAGTAACCAAAAAGCTATTTTGAGGGTAATTTGATTTCCAGCCTTAACGGGGAAAATGAACCTGCACTCAACTCAGTATTAAAAAAAAATGCCTAAAGTGTCATTTGCTTCAAAGCTAAACATGTTTTTCCCAAGCGTCATGAGTACAACTCTTCATGAAAACTTAGAATTTCTATTTTGATAAACAGCTATTAATTCTCGTGTCTTCCGTTTCTTGAAAAGAAAGCATTGATCGCGATACTAAACTAAATAATCAAGCGTAATATCGTCTCAAAATCGAAATTGGTTTACAATATTTTGTGCATGAGCGACGGAAAGTTGCACAAACAGGAACAAAAAAATATTCTTTTAAAGGAGAAAAAAACTAGAGAAAAAACAGAAAAAGAAAACGAAAGAAAAATCCCGTTCCGGTTTTCGTGAAGCCTGTCCTCTCAGTGTACGGCTCTTCACCCACATGCAGAAATGGAGACAGGATATTCGGCAAGTTATCTAGGGCCTTGATTACATGGAAGTGGAAGATCCTAGCACTAGGAAGATCCTAGAAGGCGAGACAACTTTTCGTTTGGTTTACATGCAGAAATTTCGGTCGGGGTGGTTACCAAGTGGAGAAGGAAAAGAAGAAAAATTGTCGGCCTTTAGCAGCTGAACGCCCGGCCGCCGCCATGTTTTTGTTTGTTTGTTTGTTTGTTTGTTTCTTGTCCCTAGTACTAGGACCTTCCCAGCGAAGGTCGTTTACATGGTGCTAGGATTTTCTAATCTCTCAGCTAGGAAGATCCTATCGCAAGGAAGATCCTAGCGCTAGGGCCAAGTACAAACTTTTGCATGTAAACTGAATACAGAAAACATATGGCGCTAGGATTATCCGCCTTCTAGGATCTTCCTCCCTCTTTTCGTTGGTCTAGCATCCTATTTGGGGAGGGGTGGGGGAGTTCAGTTCTCTATCCGGATAATGGAGCTTGTTAACCGTTGCTATCTTTCCTGTCATTCTGCAGGTCGTGGAAGCACAGCTGTGTAACAAAATTGGGGGACATTTTTTGTAAATTTGGTCGTGGGATGCTTGCTATGGTGTTGAATTTGTAATATACCTTCTTGTTTCTTTCTTAATGCTTCCATCTAAATCTTGGCTTATCGTCTTCTTGTGTCGCCTTTCCTTAACCTTGTGCCAAATGAGCTGCTTGGAGTAGAATGTCCGTTTTTAAGAAGATTCGTGTGAAGTGAGTGTGCTCCTTCACACTCCTGTGGAGCAGTCAAGTGTAACGTGGAGAAAGTTGCCAAATGTCTCCCGCCAGAATCAGGAGTATCTCTTTGACCAACAATAGGCCATTTCCGAGTTGCTGTGAACCTCACTATGAAAGCGAGGCTAAGTGCAAAACTTTCCATATGAAAATTAGTTTTGTTCGAATATGAATGAAAACTACTTTTCATAACAAAAACTTTGCACTTAGCCTCGCTTCCATAATGAGGTTCAAAGCAACTCGGAAATAGTCTGTTTGGGCGATGGCACGAGAACGCCACAAAGGAAGGGTTTATTGAGCAAAACAATGGCTCTGCACGTACGTATGAATTTCGGTACATTTCTTTGCCGTCCTCTGCAATATAGAAAAAAGATAGTGAAATGGCCAAATTCAAGGCTTTGTGGAGAACGTGAGCAGACGGCGGTGAATTTTTCTTTCTCTTTCTTAACTTGAACGCCGTTCCTACCAATTCAGTTCCTGAATAGTTCAACTTCTTTGTACAAGCTAGTTGAGCGAGTTGGAATAATCACAAAATAGCACAAAAATTGAATTGAATTTTTATTTTCAATGTTTTCTTGGTATTGCCATCGTCAGTACTTAAGTTTGCTAGTACTGTATTGCTACAGTCGTCAAACTCTTAGCAGATTGATAAACAGGCGAAAATACTCTGGAGGGAAATATCGCAAACTACACTTCGAAAGGCACTTCACCACAACTTTCGGACAAATTCAAAGGTGAGAACCGCTTTGTCAATGTCAACAAAAAGCCGCACAGAAAAGTGCTGAAGGATGGATTTCATTTTAAGGGCCACAATCATTTTAGGATTTTAGCCACAGACTCAAAAGTTAGAAACACTTTGGTTCATCTCAGTTGGTTTCATTTGAATGGTCACAATTTAGGATTCCATCTATAGATCCACCTTATATATACAGCATAATGAACAGCACACCAGGAAGGTTCTACTCAGTAGCTTTCATTTGAATGGTCACACTTTAGGATTTCATCCTCAGACTCAAGAGTTAGAGTTATCTTGTATAACATGGACGCTATTGAATAACAGAGCAGGAAGCCTTTGACATGCTGTCGTTGCATTTTAACACGAGGGAAAGGTAAAAACGAGGGAGTTATGGTGACAACTCTTGCTTGATGTTTTGGCAAAATACAACGTGTTACACTTTAGTTTTATAAACTATGCGGACGGTCCAAGTTTTAAAATCCCACTTTTGATTTTCCGCTACTCCATAGATGGAAAAGGGATAAGAAAAGGTATTTTCTAGTAACTCCTTTATCGTCTTTGTTGTGTTTCTTGCGTTTTTCAGCTCGGCATGCAAAAATGTCGCTAAGCCAGGGTTCTTTGTCGAACAACTTTTTTTTGTCATTTTATCCAGATTCTTGTCTATTTCTAAGCTTTTTTTCCTTACCTCCTCGCTTGTATCTATTCGTTTTTTACGCCTTTGATTAGTGAAAGCAAATATATATAAAATAGGAGTATTTAATTTATGCTACGATAGCAATAAAAATGACGGTTTTGAAAATACTTGTGGTTTGATTTTTCAAAAGTTGCGCTGTTAGCAGAGATTCCTTGGTCGCCCTTTTTGCCGGTGGTCGAATAACAAGGACAACAAGGGCGAAAGGAACCTCACCATGCAGGGTGGTCAAAAGCCAGACTTGACTGAGTGTTTCATCTGCGATTTATACTATTTCCCATCCTCGGAGAGCCAGGGGCAGTAAGTCGGGTGGAAGAGATTTTCGTGGGCGAAAGTTTACTGTAAGAACGGGAGAGCCCCTGGGCAATTACTCTTACCGAACCAGTTCCAGAAGCATTTGAATTCCCCGAGTTTGATTGGCCAGAAAAATCAAAAGCAGGGAATTCAAATGCTTCTGCATGAAACTAATTTCCCAGGGGCTCTCCCGTTCTTACAGTAAACTTTCGCCCACGAAAATCTCTTCCACCCGACTAACTGCCCCTGGGTCTCCGAGGATGACTATTTCCGTGAAATACAAGGTGTATGGAAGTCGGACCATGCGATGTTCGTTTTTATGGACGGAGAAGGCGAGGTAGTGGTGGGGGGGCGGGGAGGAGGAGGCGGACTTCTCACGTGCATCAACGTTTTCTGGGGGCGCACGTTGGACACGATTTATAGCCAACGCGGCATTTGGGTGATTTCCCATGGCCGCTAATTAACTAAGCAAATCAAAACTTTGGAATTGGATCCAGTTTTTCATAAAAATAGGATATAGTCCCTGTAAGCACGGCCGTTGTTTCACCCACCGCTGTGAAACGAAAGCCTGGAAAAGGCGTCTGTTCTAACAGGCTTTCTGATTGGCTAGCTCGGGTTTTTATTTGTTGCTCACCTCCCAGCATTGTTTAAGATTTTCATTCGCAGTTTTTTTTTTCCATAAATGCACTCTAAGCCCTGGATATGTTCTTACTATGTTCTCAATTTTGGTCTATCAGCCTGGGCGTTCTTATATGAAAAAGGTTCTCATAGAGTATGAGAAATAAAGTAGAAGTGACTATTTTATCTAAAATATGCGCATACTGAAGTTTTCGTTGTTTCCGCTTTCAAATGTGGCATGAGTTTAAAGTTGGACCTGAACCAGAGTACAAAAAATCATTCCTCCTTTTTTAAACGGGTCAACCAAAAACTCAATCAGGCCCAATCCCATCCTCGAAGACGTGTGGCTGTGACTATTCTCGTTATATACGACATGTCAGGGAACCATATAGTCTCCGTTCTATGGAACTCCACATTTGCTGTTGTTGTACCTTACAGGCCTCGATCACCCCACCCAAAATAAGCACCCCCGGTCTATAATAAGCTCCCAAGGGTCTCCCAAGGCTCGCGTTGAGCTCCCAAAATAGCGGGTTTACGCAACAGGACGGCTGCTGTTGTGGGACGGCAAATTGTGCTTGTGTGACCAACGTGACGGCCAAGCATTCATGACTCTAGATTGTAACATTCCTACCGCTCGTGGTTTTCAGGTTGTCACAGATGAGAGAACACCAGTTTTAGTTAAAAATCGCCTAAAAATGTGAAGGTACTAAGATGTCATGTTGATCACACAACGATATTGCACTGTCCCCTTAGCCGTCCTGTTGCGTAAGCAACCCCGCGACGTGTAATCTACGCATGAAGACACTTCAAGTAGCATACTTAACGTATTGGATTGCGGAGTTGTTGTTATCTTTGTACAAAGATACATCTTGAGTTCAATACATATTGAACTCAAGATGGTTTTTGTAGGAGCAACGATCTTACCACATGGCACAATGATATTTGACGGTGATCCCAACTCAGCCAGTTCAGCTTGTCGCCAAAGGAACTCTTCAATGCCCGCAGAGCTCATTCAAAACTGCTCCAAGCTGTACAATTCCTGCGAGCTAGCAGGCGACTTTGTGGCCAAGATGAGACCTGATATTGTGGTTCTTGTGACCCCTCATGGTCTGGCCCTGTCGTCTGGCTCGTATGCCGTGTATACGGCGAACGCCGCGCGTGGAAATGCTCTGTGGAATGACTGCTTTCAGGACATTGAACTCAACATTCCTCTAGACACCCAACTCTCTGATCAGTTTCTCGGATTTGTGCAAAAGCGAGGTTTCAAAGCTGACGGAGTCATCACATTTTCAAGGATGGAGGCGCCGTTGAGATAGGGTGAAGTCGTTCCGCTGTGGTTCGTGGACAAGAAGATTGATTCGGAAAAAGTGAAGTACATGATCGTTAGTTTTGCTCGTAATGGGGATGGTTTTGAGGCCATGGGTAAAGCTCTGCACGATTTTGCTTCAACCCTTGAACAGCGACTAGCAGTTGTTATCAGCGGAGACCTGGCCCACACGCATAAGACAACTTGTAATATCCCCCTTTACTTACCAGGTAGGTCTCTTTTTTAACATGTTATATTGCCCCCTCCCCCATCCCCTCCACCATGACCCAAACCCTTTGGCCACACCTTCCTTTAAACCCCAAAGGAAGTATCTGACAGCATTTACAGGTAAATATGTGCACAGTCAATTTATTGTCTATGTTTATAACTTCACCCTACTGTCCCACCCACTCGACATCATTATTCACTGGATGTTCATCAAGAAATGAGAGTGTCACAATAACAGGCCATTTCCGAGTTGCTTTGGACCTCATTATGAAAGCGGGGCTAAGTGCAAAGTTTTTACTATGAAAATTAGTTTTCATTCATGTGAAGACAAAACTAATTTTCATAATTATGTAAAGCTTTGCACTTAGCCTCGCTTCCATAATGAGGTTCACAGCAACTCGGAAATGGCCTATTATTTTAAATCAAATTTTACAGATCTTATAGCCCAACTTGTTCAATATATTAAAATTCAGCCTGAAACAATAAACATCGCTGCGAGGCACCGGCACAATTTATTCCACGGAGCCTCACAGTAGTGACGTTTACTGTTTCAGGCTGAAATTTAATATATTGAGATTGAGCTATTAACAATCTCGTTTAAGCAGTTTTTACATCCACTAGGGCAGCAGTGAACAGCAAGCAACATTATAAGCTGCACACAGGGTTTGGTGCCACAGCGTTTGTTTGAAGTTTGAAGGTCCGCAAACATGCACAATTGATCCTTTGTTTTAGCATTGAAACTGCAGTTGAATAGCTTAACAGGAACATTTCTAATATTTGGCCAGTTGCTCCAACACATTTCAAAATGTATTTTGGTCCGTGCACAGTCAAGACCAAAAATGCTGTTAAAAACATGCAACAAATAAGTTTGTGAGGCTTCAATTTTAACCATTGCCTTTAATTAACTATGAAAAAAGTGGCCAAAGATGAACTGCCTTGATGTTTGAACATATTCTCCCAACTAGAACTGGAAGGAATATATAGCTCGTCTATCCTCAAACAGTGACGAGAAAATGCAGGTCATTGTTGGCACTTAGGAAAGTAAAGTAATGGATGAGCAGTACTTTTAAGTTGCTATTAATCTATATTTTTTGCATCACATTTCTACCTCTTTGGTTACATCGCTTGTTGTTACCCTCTTTTTAATTATTTGTAAGACCCTAAGTGGGACTTACAGCCAACAGATATTGCAGGAGAGTTTGACTGGACATGTGAAATGTGGGTGAGAGGTGTTCCATACAGTGAAGACACCAAAATGGGATCAGGTAAGTTCCCTGGATTATCTCTCAGTGATCTCTTGTGTGATCGAATGGAGTACTTGTTTGTCTCTAAGTTGATACAGAGGTGTGTTCGTATTTAGTTTTAATTAATGGATTGTTCTTCTGCTGGTGTGGAGTGCTGCTCTGACAATCCAAATTGTGATTGTTTAATTGGAGAGAATTTTTGCAGTAAAATTTCTCTGGGCTAATGCCACTCTCATTAATAGTGTTGTTCAATAAAATACCCAAACACCTTCCACAGTTTAACTTCCCTGTTAATTGCAGTTCATCTTCATTCTTTTCTTTTAAAGTGCATATAAAGGGAAAATAATTTATGCCCCGTTGAAAGGGCTTTCAAAGAGAACAAGAGAGGCATTATCTTTTTTTTTAATATCTTCTCTTGTTCGTCTCAGGACAAAGGTAAAATAAAAAAATCAAGAATATCTCGTGAAATATTGGAGTGATGCTGCTCAAACTTGGCAACAATAGTTCACCCCAAGACACAAAATGACACCTATTGTGTTGTTGTTGTTGTTGTTTCTTGTTGCCTATTGTGTTGTTGGCATGGCAACAATTTTGCTTTGAGGTCTGTTTCAAGGATGATTGACATTCTCATTTTTTGTATTAAATTATGAGACATCGTTTACTCCCAATGACCTGGTGAGGAGACTTAGTGCAATATGGGCACTTTGTACATATAAAGTAGACCTGACTCTGTCTCTCTTTATCTGATCGAAATTATGGCACCAGAACAGCCAACCGCTATCGATCGCATTCTTGTTGCACAAATCTTAAGCAATTTACAGTCCTTTACCAAGGTCCCAAAATCTGGGCCTCTGACTCCCAATATCAATTACTTTTTCATCTAGTTTTTTCACCTTTAAGGGAAAAATGTTGCAGTTTTTATCTGTTAAAGCATGAATTGACCAAGCCGCACTTACGCAGCACCATATTTTACTATTTATTAATGACAGCCGAGGTGGCCTCTCTTATAAGCCTGGTGGTTTCTTGAGGTCTCCTCTGCATTACCTTGACTTGCAAATTGAATGATTTTCTTCTTTTTTTTTTTTTAGTAAGGCAAATAAATGATGATGATGATGATGATGATGATGATGATGATGATGATGATGATGATCTATTTAATAGCAGAAAGGGACTGAGGCCAAGAGTTAAATGCCATCAATGTCAAAATGGGTGTCAGTTTCTGTCTTACCTGAGGTCAATTTACTGGAGCCAAGTTTGAGCAGCATCACTCCAATATTTCCCGAGATATTCATGATTTTGTGATTTATCTTTGCACTAAACTATTCGTGAGGTCATCAGTTTTTGAACAAAAAGTTGACTATCTGTATCTCTACAATGAGTTGCATTTGAGACATCTACTGACAAACCACCTTCCTTCTACAACCAGTTTATCCAGCATCTTGGGTTGTCACTTAGCGATGTATTACTTGATTTACGTCAATGTCAATATCGTTTACTCTTTCAGGTGATTTGGAAGAGAGCCGCCCTTGGATTGCAAACGAGTGTTATCCTTGGCTTCAGAGAGTAGCTAAAGATGACCCTGTGGCAAAGTCTTGCGGCAGAAAAGGTTTTCAAATTCTTCATGGTGCTTTAGAAAAGGAAATCGAGTTAGGCGGAAGCGTTACATCTCACTTCTTAGCTAGGTGTGCTCCTACATATTATGGAATGATGACGGTAGTTTTTGACATCGCTCGATGAAGATTGAATTATCAGGCAATAACAGGTCTATAAATACGGTGTTCCATGCCATACCATGCTCAGTATCAGATCGCTTCTGCTTTAACTGACCAATCAAAATGCTAGAACTAAATAATAAACCTGACTGTGAATTGGAACAATACAAGATCGCCAAGAAGAAATAGTTTTTAAAGGTTTTAAAGTTACCATATCATGCCATAACTTTTATTTATACACAACGAGTTTCAAAACAAGCAATAGCTTGTGGGGTCGTGTTACAACATGAAGAAAACGATTCTAAAGTAATACTTATAAATGCTATACACTATAATAACGCTAATACTAATAATACTCATACAGTCTAGTGGACAATAAACATAAGATTGTTCGAATTACGTCCATGGTTCAATTAATAAAATGCCCCAGTTCAGTTTTACCCAAGAGGAATGTTCAAAAGCTGCGAATTCTGAGATGTGGGTGAACAAAAAATACAAGTTATGAGTTGATCATCACACATCCAGGGTTCCTGTTTTCCTTAATTTATTTTATTCAATTTAAATACGATCATGTCTTTTTCATTTGGCTTTCGTGTCAACAGGAATGTAGTCTTTTATTTGGGGAATTATGTGTTATGTTTTGTAATTGTCTTTTTTTTGGGGGGGGGGGGGGTGGGGAGAGTAAACCGAGGAAAGAGGAAAGTGCTTTCATTTTAGAATTTTTGTATTTTATCATTTTCTCGCCCTTCAAGATCCTCACATTTTTGGGTTTTAAATCCCTGGATTTCCGGTGGGACTCTATCCATTAGACCAAAATTCCGAAAATTTCGCTTCGGAGGAATCGAATGGAAAAGAAATTTTCCAGAATAAAATTTCCGAATTTTGGGTGTATCCCGCGAGATTGTCCTAACGTTCCGGAAAATACCATTCCATTCCGCCATTCCTACTTGTGTTACTTCAGTTTGGCTAGAAAACTTAGTAGCTTACGAGAGCTGCTAAAACTAATCATTCTTACTTGTTGAGGCTCTAAGTCCAGAGTCTTGGCTAATTTGATCGTTATCGTTTCGACAAATTGTAAGATAACCTAGTATGGAGAAATTCTATATTTGTCGATAAAATCCATAACACTAATTGAAAAATCGATAATTATTGATTCCTCGTAAAAAACCCTTTTATCGATTTTTATCGATATCCGATATGATTAAGTAATTTTTATCGCTTTTTATTGAATATTATCGATTATCAATTTTATCTGTTGACTACCTCGGGTGTGAATGGAACGGATCTGTTTTGAAAATACCGTTCAATTCGGAAAGCGCCTCGCTTCCGGGAAGCCCCCTTGTTAGGTAGTCTCGTGGCCAAGAACTGCAATTTGATGTGGAAATCACGAGTTGATTCAAAGATACAAGCGGCGACGTAAAGCGAAAAAAAAAACGTGTTGATGTCACAAAAAGGCGACTTCAAATCACGAGTTGGTGTAAAATACGGCAGATGATGTAAGACAAAAGGCGAACTGCTGTAAAACGAAAGGTAAATTATGAAGCAACTTGATCTAAAAGAGGGTAATTGTAAAAATAAGGCAACTTGGCATAAGAAAAGTGCCAAGGCGGTGTAAACGATATACTGCCTAAGGCATCATATCGATGGATAGACAATTAACGAGTTGGTACAAGAAAGCATGAAAGTCACGAGACATTAAACTTTAACTTTATATTGTGCTGCCTTCTTCGAGACAAGTCCTAGGTTGGATGAGAAAATTACTGCCTTTTTGTTTGGGCCACAGAAAGTAGACATTGTTTGCAAGTGAAAGAGTTATCATATCAACACGGGGGGGGGGGGGGAGGGGAGGGGGGTAAGGGGGATTGCAATGTCCAACAGATGCCAATGCACGGAAGTAGCCCCCCATCCCACCCCTCCCACACACAATCACCCTCCATCAGATGGTCAACACCATCACCATTGTGACCATCATGAGACGCAAACAAGGCCTGAATCCGTAATCCGTGTTTTTATACCATATTTTAAACTGACTGGCTAATAATTTGGTCAGGAGTTAGGATATTCAGTCTGATCGTCAAGTCAAAATGGTTTTAGTCGGAGCCGCGATTTTACCTCATGGGGCAATCTTCCTTGATGGTGACCCCAACTTACCGACCTCAGCATTTTCCGACGATGACGTCTCGGTGCCACCGGACCTCATGAGAAAATTCTCCGATTTGTACAATTCCTGCGAGCGAGCGGGCGATCTTGTAGCCAAGATGAGCCCCGATGTCGTGGTTCTTTTCACCCCTCATGGTCTCACCCTTACGTCTACTGCATTTGGTGTGTACGTATCGAGAGGTGCAAAAGGAGAAGTCATGTGGAAAAGCTACCTTCGAGAACTCGACATTACCCTAGACCTAGAGCTCTCTCTTCAGTTTATCGAGTTTGTACAAAAGCGGGATTGCAAAGCGGATGGGATAGTCACATTTACCGGCGATGACGCGCCCTTAAAGTGGGGCGAGGTAGTACCTTTGTGGTTTGTGGAAAAAAATGTCGATTCCGGAAAAATAAAGTATATAATCATCAGCTTCACGGATGGTGGACCGGCTGAAGACATGGGCAAAGCACTCCATGAATTTATCTCAACTCTTGAAGAGCGAGTAGCGGTGGTCATTAGTGGAGACCTGTCTCACAGACACAAGTCAGATTGTGACATTCCTCGCTATATGCCAGGTATGTGTATTAGACGTTAGCAGTAGCCATTATCAGGGATGGAGACCGTAACGAAATGCCATTTTGACTTATAAGCTTGAGACGATGGTCGGCCCTAACCCGTCTCCCCAACCTTGGACTTACCACCAAGTTGAAATAAATGGTTGAAACTGACTTCTCAAATAAAATTTAAGTTTATCAGTATTGCAGAGAATATATTTTTACATTTGTACTTTAAGGTTTAGTATTTTCTACTCAGCCAGGAGAATTGCCTGAAGTTGTCCCCAATGCTTTAGTTTACAGCTTTAGTTTAATAAGCTTAGAGGGAGGAACGTACTAAAACATGTACAGAGTAATAAAATGATATTTTTGCATTCAAAATATTTAACAATTATATAATTTTGTCGAAACCGAACTGGACTTTCCATATAAGGTAGTTACGCCACGCAAATTTGCGTGTATCCGCGCGGGTTTATGGCGTGAGGGGTGTCACAAGTTGGTACATGCAACACGTGGGGTTGCGTGCCCAGATTATAGCGTCTGATGGTAGTTTTACCGCCAGTTTTCCAAAATTTCCAAAACCTGAGTCTATTTTCGACCAAAATATCTAAATTTCCTTATCTGAAGGAGAAAGTTGCACTCGGTAATGTGGAATGATGTGACCCGCGTAATTCATCGATACAACGACGTCATTAATTAAGGCGGGAAAAAATAAAGGGAAATGTATGGAAAGTTCCAAACACGACTGGACGCTTTCTGGTACAGCTACATCCCTCCAATTTTTTTCTTAAAATCCTTTTCATGGTGCCAAAAGTTTCCAATTCATGAATTTTTCAGAAGCGATGTTTTATGAAAATTATTTGACATCGGATTTTCATACATACACTGTTATTTCAAGCCTGTTTGCCTACTCGTCAAAATGGCGTCGGAAACCGTAATAAGACCTATCTACTTTTCAATCTACTTCAACCTACTTTTTCAAGCTACTTCTCTGATGAAACACGCTTTCTCGTCTTTGATCTATTACATCTTATATAAGGCTGGAACGGGAATTCGGACGGGTGACCTATGTGATACCAGCGGGCCAGCTTGTGATCGAGTATAGTACTTACGGATGTACCGTTAGGTCAATAAATGGAAGAGAAAATATATGAAATATATCACATGACATGAACTGCGGAATACTCCCCAAGAGCGAGATAAGTTGCCAAGCCCACTTTTTTTTTTCTCTCGAATAAATATGTGTTCAGCCATTTTCTAAATTATTAGCTTGCACAACAGGCGTTTATTTAGCCGAGCGCGAGAGGAGAGCTGTGAAAGAAAAATAACTGACTATCACCTCGTGGTCCGCTTTCGGCTATATATTCTCAATCCCAGGCTCTCTCTCCTTTGCCAAGTTCGTGATGACGTCATCCGCTCCCTGCAAAATCTACGGCCGCGTCCCAAGATCCATTCATTCGTTGATTGTCCCATACAATCTCGACTCCAATCTGTATTAGGAGTGCGTTCGATCTTTCTACGTCGAACGCAATTAAGTGACCGACATAAATTGGTCCAACAATCTTGCTGTCTCTATTTTCAGCTCCTGATTGGAATTTGAAACCAATAGAAATTGCAGACGAATTTGACAGGCTATGTGAGATGTGGGGCAGAGGTGTTCCTCATGATGAAAACATGGAAAAAGGATTAGGTAAGTGACAGTTGTCTCCCGCCCGTCATTTGATATTAAAAAACCTATCGTCGCCTTGGATGGCAAATAAACCCCTTTCAGGAAGCTGGTATCAGAGGATAATTCCCAAACTGAAAGATTGTCCGAACAGTAAACAGTAAAAAACAGTCAATAATAATAATATTAATAATAATAATAATAATAATAATAATAGTAATAATAATAATAATAATTTATTTTTATAAAAAAAATTCGTAATAAAAAATCATATCATCACATCATCACTAAAAATATATTCGGAAGTTAAAATACGGTCCTTAATGACGAAAAAACAACTCTTATTAAAAATATGAGCGGATTATATCGGTCATTAAAAACAACTAAATTTACGAAAATTAAGAAAAGAAAGGGAAAAAAAACCTAAGAAATTTGTTCTCATCCTAAAATCTAGCCAGTTGTTTATCGATTTCAAAGTCGGTATCTGCAATCTTCAGCGGTGCTCTTCGCGTACAACGTGAGCCTCTCAAGCATAGCAGCGCAGATCTCAGGAGGGCAAATGAGGCTTGTAATAATAATAATAATAATAATAATAATAATAATAATAATAATAATAATAATAATAATGAAAACGTGAAGATTCTATGGGATGTACCTTTCCAACTTCAAAAGGCACCAGAAGATGGAGGAAATAAAATAGACATGGCAGTATACAACAAACAGACTAATAATTGGACACTACTTGAAGGCACTGTCTGCCAAGTTGGTACAATTGCGGACAGAACAGCTAAGAAACAGGGAAATACACAGAACTACGTGCAGGCATCAAACAACTTTATAAAAACACAAGCGTTAAACAAATCAATATTGTTTTCGACTTTCTCGGAGGCTACCATGAGGAGTTAAGGAAAGGACTAAGCTCAATAACGAACACTGACAAAGAGCTGTCCTTCCTTATTGAACGATGTCTGAAATGGATTATCTGCCAGAACGCAAATATAGTTAAGAAGTTCTATGAATTCGTACAAGCTGTTTGAATGTAATGAAAATGATTGAGTGTAGCATAACTAGCCCAGACCCGTGTCCGCAAGTTTTGTAAATAATTCATGAAAACAAAAATGAAATCTTCAATAATAAGCAGTCTGTCCTAAGTAGTAGCCTGAACATTGCCAGAACTTTCTAGGTCTTGTGCCTTTTGATTATCTTTACATTTCATGATAAAAGAGAATCAATAAGCAATTGAGTTTGACAGTTCAAAAGCTTTGACTGACATAAGTAGGAAATGATTCAGGCTTAGTGAGACAACCAAGTTGATAGCATCGCCAGTGAAAGTTGTAAGCCAATCATAAGTGAGGTTTGTTAAGACTAGGGTGCGACAAGAAGTGATTTTATCAGAAATTCAGCCTCGTTCAAGCGAGAGACAGACGAGAATTGTAAACCTGTGATTTAACAAACACTGAAGTTTGTGAAGAACGACAGTCTTGCATGGGATTCGCAACCACTTGTTTCACACATATTACTAGACAATTTAATGGCACGTTTATTTCTCACGATACGATAGAAAAACTAGTGCAAGAATTCAAAAGTTTTAAACTGCTGTAAAGCAATTTTTACATTCTCAGAAGTGTAAGTTTATCTAAGTATCAGAATAATTCATTTCAGGTAATTTGGAAGAGAGCCGCCCTTGGATTGCAAGCGAGTGTTATCCTTGGCTTCAGAGAGTAGCTAAAGATGACCCTGTGGCAAGGTCTTGTTGTAGAAGGGGCTTACAAGTCCTTCATGGTGCTTTGGAAAAGGAAATCGAGGCAGGCGGAAGCGTTACATCTCATTTCCTAGCTAGGTGTGCTCCCACATACTTCGGAATGATGACTGTTGTTTTTGACGTTAATAGGCCCAAGTAATGTGACGAGATAGAGCGGTTTCCAGTTGAGTGTCGCAAAACCAAAACCAATGTAATTACTCTGGCCAATAGCAACAGACGTAAACAACACAACGAGCCAATCAGCATTCGAAGCAAGTACATGTAACGGGCGCCAAGCGCGGGAAAACGCGGGCGGCCAAAACACGGTTGATTTTGGTTTGGATTCCCATTGGTTGAAAAAGTGGCGCGAGTTTTGTTAACCAATCACAGAGCGTAGTAATGCAAAAGCAAACGCGAAATTACTTTCGACACTCAATTGAAAACCGCTCTATACAAGTGTAACTTAAAACAAATGTTTGCGAATAGTTTGAAATAGGTGGTTTTCACCTCACACATCGTCACGCAAGTGAAAAAATAAAATCCTCAACCATTCAATAGATAAAGTTAAGAAACTGATATGTTGTAGAAGAGTGATACATAAACAACGTGTGAAAGCCACAGGGCTGTGCGATATCTCCTAATCGAGTTATTCAAGAAAATGTACCACGGAAATTACAGAGTTTAGTATGGGACGCCATGTTGGTGCCCCGTCTGATGGGCACCAACATGGCGGCCGGAAACCAGCAAAAACATCTGGAGTTTACCTTGGCTATTTCAAAGCCTTTCTTCTCTCTGCTGAACTTTCACACATTGACATTAACGCTTCTATTACATGTTAGCTGATCAGACCTAAAAAAAAACACGAGGCGAATCGATGTTTTCATGTACGTGACATGTTTAGAGCAGCAATCCTTCTGTCACGCACTGCGCAAAAATCTAAAATTCAAACTGCTCTATTTTCAAAACAAAGAATGCTATCCTGCTGAAAACAAGCAAGCCCATGAAAATTTAGATTTTCTTATATGTGATGAAGATAAAAACCCAAAATTGTGTTTAGTTATGAATTTCAGTTTTTTATGACGTCATGTGAAAACCAAAAATATTTTAAAGCCGTTGTTACAGGAAGCGATTTTTCTCGTGACTTGCAGCGCAATAACGCTACAAGTTCAAGATTCCGGGGTGGGGGAGATATAAAGGGTGACAGGGGTGATCGTCGAAAATTTTGAAAAGTTACCTAAGAGGTACCAAAATTATATTTTGTGGGCGTGGTCCGACTGAGAGGTACCAAATTAGTTGACTGAGATTTACGTCCTCTCACATGTTTCGGTTCAATACCCTAACAGGTACCACCATACCTCTGACGGAAGTCATTTTAAGTTTTAACACTCTAAGGGGTACTAAGCCCCTAAAAGGTACGACGATCACCACCGTCACATTTATATGGGAGTCCCCCCCCCCCCCGGTTCAGTTAAGGTGACGTTAAACGGGACCGGCATTGAATTTTCTGACGATAATTTTAATGTAACACAGCACGCGGAGTGTTGCAAGTTTTGAAGACCATTCAAAAACCTGCAAAGTGTACCCACAACAACAACTGTTCACGTGTACAACGTCCTCTTTGTATCTTTTTCCACAACGGCAAATTTGTTGGCTAAATGAGAGTTACATACAGTCGAACCTCCCGTAAGCGACCACCCCAAATGTCAAGATTTAGTGGTCGCTTACGGGAGGTGGTCGCTTCAGAGAGTCGAACCAGAGCGTGTCTCTTCCGAGAACAGGTCTGACACATCTCCTAGTTACAATACGAGCAGTGCTAGTATTAGTATGTAAAACTTTGTCTTAATAGTTTGTACCAAGATAGCGGTATCACTGTACTTATTGCATGTCAACGTTAAAATCATTGTACTTATATAAAATTACGGGCTCTTCTTTTAGTATATCAGACAATTATTGCGAAATACTTGAAATCTGTTTTACCATGTAAAACTTAGTGTCTTAGGAGTTTGTACTTGTCATTTTCTTGTGTTCGTCTTGCTCCGCCTCGACTAGCTGGAGCTCGGAGTTTGTGGGGCAAGTAAGCCACTTCTCATTTTTTAAATTAACATTGATTGATTGATTGATTCTTAACTAATGGTAGTGCTCTTCCTACAACAGCCTCTTAACCAACTGTCACTGACTAACTCCGACTTTTCTAAACCGAGCCACAAGTTCGAATGCTCAATCAAATAGAAGAAGAACCTATATATACTTGCACGACCATGCAAGCAAATAGCAGGTGTCCAATAAAAACTCGGATTGATCGACAGTTTAAAGACCAGAAACGAGAACTGGAGTTTTCAGGGTAGTCCAAGTTATGCTATTTATGAATGTCTATTTCGAGAGCTATTGTTAAAAGACTAACACATTCAAACTACAAAACATTTGTGTAGAACAACCTTGCCGGGATCAGAAGATAAATATATGGTCAGGTACATAGCATGTAGCTCTGTAGAATCTCCAATTTCGCTGGACCTGTTAGTCTCCGATATATCACGCAGCACCGGGATAAAAATTAAAAACAAAAAAAACTAAACTCCACGTGAACACGATACTGATCTGTCCCGGGAATAAACTTCGACGAACTTCGTTTTATTTCCAGTCGCAATGATCACATACATTGATAAGTCTGTCTTAATTAAATTAGTTCAGAGCATAGTATACTAAATACGATGCAATGCAATAAATTTATTAAGGAGTGTTGTTAAATTTTTCATCCTTAATTTTCAATATTTCAAAACGAAATAACAAAGTAACGCTAACCTATTTACAAACACGTTTCTGACAATTTCGAGAGTGCAATGCAATTAGTTTAGAAAATAGTATACTAATTGCAATGCAATGCAATACAATCAACACAACACAACACAGTACAATACAATCAACACAATACAATACAATACAATTTAATACAAAGCAATACAACACAATACAGTACAATACAATTCAATACAATGCAATTCAATGCAATGCAATACAATACAATACAATACAATACAATACAATACAATACAATACAATACAATACAATACAATACAATACAATCAACACAATACAATGCAATGAAATCCAATACAATAAATTCATTAAGGAGTGCTGTTAGGTTATTCCATCCTCAATTTACAGCATTTCAAAACGAAATTACAAACTTTATAACAGCTAACCTATTTACCCATTTCTGACAAAACTAATCATTTAATTCATCCTAGTTGTAAAACGTTTACCTCAAGCTAATCCATCTTACAATGTAAAATGTTTCCTTCTAGCTAATCTTGACTGTAAATAACTAATATTAACTACTAAATAATACTAATGCTATCTATTTTAACTGTACCTTGACATAATATATATTACTAATTTGGAAAATAACTTAGGCAAATTATCCTAACTTTAGTTCTTAAATCATCAGAAAATAAATAATTTATTTTTCAATGGCTAGTTACTTGGCAATAAAGTTATCAGTGATAAAATAGTTGCTTGTCTATCGAAACATATCAAAATATATTAATATATCGAAAAATCTTTGCTAATAATATATAGTAAAAAGATAAAATTGATTTTGATTTTCATTGCATTTACACCGCTACAATATACCATCAAAATTATTACTGTTACATATTAAGGACGGTGCGGGAAAAGCAGATCTTAGCAAGGGCTACTGGAATCCAAAAAGAAAATTGGGGGTAACCACGCATTTTTCAGAGCCGGATAAATAAGCAACAATTATTCTAAAAAGCAGTAAAAATGAATATACAAAGAAATGTATGGCATTTTTTTCCAAATTGAAGCTTTATTATCTCTGAAAAATGCATGGTTACCCCAAATTTTCATTTCGGATACCAAGAGCATTTGCTCAGTTCTGCTTTCGCCCCAAAGTTTTAAACTGCGCAAAAATATTCCTCTATTAGTAGGCACCACCCATAGCAAACCCGAGTATCTCGAGATGCGCAGAAGGTATGCGTAGTAACAGAAGTAGGCACCGTCCTTAAAGCGGTTTCTAAAGTAATTTCTCTAGCCAATCACAGCAGACATGAACAACAAAATGGACCAATCATGATCAGAAATAGAAGTAAATACTGTGTCGCCAAGCGCGGGAAAGCGAGTTGGTTGGGAATGCGATGCGAGGTTTGCTAATCATTCAGAGAATGTAGTAAGCCAAAAACAAAGCAAACGTGAACTACTTTCAACACTCATTTAGAAACAGCTCTTACAAATCTTTTTTAGGTTGAAATATGAATAGGCCATTTCCAAGTTGCTGTCAACCTCATTATAAAAGCGAGGCTAAGTGCCAAGTTTTTCATATGAAAATTAGTTTGTTTGCATACCAATGAAAACTAATTTTCATGAGAAAACTCTACACTTAGCCTTACTTCCATAATGAGGTAGAAAGCAACTCGGAAATGGCCAATTTTAAACTCTGACACTCTCAAGGAGGCGAAGGGTTAAATGGACTTTCCATGGCCCATATAAATGAAACCGGCCTTTTATGCTTGGCACGAATAGTGGTAGTCTTTACAGTTACAGGACTAGAGGATTCTAATGTAACCAAAGAAATTGTTTTCGAGACATCATCGCTTTTGATCTCCTTCTTTGCCATCTTATCTTGTTCCTTGTCCATAAGCTTTTCGAGGTAATGCAGTCGATCATGGTCGTTGTTACTTTTGATGCACAGAAAAGCAAAAGGGATAAATGAACCGATGACTCCCACTCCTCCTGCCATGAGGAATGCAGGAACATAGTTTCCAAACTTGTCCGCTATAAAGCCTGGGTTATAGATACAAAACGGCTATTAGGGCCCCGCGCGTTATTCAAACTCTGATTAGGCTAAGGCTGCGTTTACATGAGACCCGGGGTGAGTTTCATCCCACGATGAAATAAAGCCAGTTTAAACACTAATCGATATTTTAACTTTCTCCAAAACATTTCTGGTTTTTAGCTTTTAGAAACATTAACAAGCGAGATAAAAACCTTGGTTAACTCTTAATTGTGGAATAGCGTGGTTAGCCCTGAGTTACTTTGAGCCTCATTATGAAAGCGAGGCTAAGTGCAAAGTTTTTATTATGAAAATTAGTTTTCATTCATATGGAAACAAAACTAATTCTCATATGAAAAGTTTTGCACTGAGCCTAGTTTTCATAATGAGGTTCACAGCAACTCGAAACTGGCCTATTATTTGCAGGGGAGAGACAATGGCTGTAAATACATCAAAGTATAAGATATAGTATTAAATCAATATTCCACGAACGCATGAGCACAACCATTTCATGATCATACCGTCTCATTTTTTTTATCCCTGAAAGGGTAGTAAGACCTTTGTCACTTGACGGCCATGTTGAGTCTCCGGAGAATAAAAAGCTTTGTTTTTGCATGGCAAGCCTCGCACTAAATTGGCGTCTGGGCGAGGATTACTGTGCAAAAACAAAGCTTTTTATTCTCCTGTGACTCAATATGGCCACCGAGTGACAAAGGTCTATTGGGAAGACGTTTTGTGCGTTTGATTTGACAAGGATTATTACTACTCCCCTCAATCCACTGCCACACTGAACGGGATGCTTTTCCATCCCTGTGCTATCCCCAGTATTTCTGTTAGGTTTTGTATAATACCTCCTAATACCCGTTTTTTGGCTACCAACTACTCACCTGACAAAGGTGGGCCACCAAACACGAAAACGCCAGCCACCATCAAACAGAACCCGAGAGCCGAAGCTCTTTGAGACTCCCTCACGGACTTAAACAGCTCAATAATATAGGTCGATACCATCAGCCCATCCGCCAAGCTGAAAAAAATAATCACGGCCACCAGGGTAGAGTACGTTTTTGCCAAAACCAGTAGCATAGTCGAGACCCCAAACACAAGAACGGCCACCTGGTAAAGAAAGAGTGATTTTATGCAACTGAGGTCGCAAAGAAACCCAGCTACGAGACGCCCAGTCGCTGCAAATAATCCCACAAACAAGAAAAGCGTGGCGCTCTTGTCTGCGGGGATTCCAAGGTCATCACAGTATTTCATCTGCAAAAAAAAAAACATTTGCCATCTCAATTTTCTGTTTGTGCAAAGGTAGGAAAGCCTGTCAGGTGACGAGGCAAAAAAGAATTTCTCCCCAGGGTAAACAGACTTCACATTGAGAATGGTATATTATTCAGTGAGTGACACAGGCATACTCGGAGAAAAGGAAATCCAAGTGTTCCTATCAGGAATCGAACCTAAGACCTTTATTTTCCGATTACTTGTTCAGGTGCTGTACCACTGAGTTACAGGAGACGCGTGGGAGCTAAGGTCATTAAACTAGGTTCATGGGACAAACATCCTGCATACTGCTACAGCTGAATAATACACCATTCTGCTTGTCCCATCAGTGAATCTAGTTTAATGGCCTTAGCTCCCACGAGTCTCCTGTAGCTCAGTGGTAGAACATCCGAACTAGTAATCGGAAGGTCTTAGGTTCAACTCCTGATAGGAGCACAGGTAATGTCTTATTTGATTAGTCCATTGCGTGAATAGCACTGGTTTCCATAGACAAGAGTTTGCGGCTATACGTTCCAACACTGTTGTGCGTACAGCATTTGTTGTATTACAACAAATGAGTTATTGAATTATTCATCAAACAACCATCAACTGAAATGGGGAGATAAATGTTCCAACATTGTTGAACCAACAAATTCTGCATGACAAAATTCATCTTGGCACATTTTGCCGCGTGTTAAGAAACGCTCTACTGTACTTTTAGCAACTCACCAGATGTACATACGGTATCATACGAGAAAAGTTCGTAAAACCAACTACCAGTAACAGCACAAGAAATCTGGGGTTTTCCCAAACAGAAAAATTCCAGCTAAACTTCTTGGAGTTCTTAGTGCCTTGACTTGATGAAGATGCAGAGTCTTTTGATGAATTGGAAGAGGCAAAATCTTGATCATCACTTTTTAGAAGAAACCCAGTCAAAGATGCAAGAGCCAACACGCCACCCATTATTAGAAATGTGTTTCTCCAGCCAAAAGCCTCTACTAATGCTTGCAAAGTGGGGCCAAGGATCATCGTTCCCAATCCCTGGCCCGCTGTGACAAACCCTAGCGCAACCGATCGCCTCTTTGTGAAATACCGAGTGACAGTCACAGGTGCAGAAATGTAAACGAAGGAGATGCCCAGTCCGAAGGGTACACTAAAGGCGAGGTAGAGAACCATGATGTTTGGAGCTAGGGAGCCCAGCGAGAGACCAACTGCACATGACAGGCATCCTACGGTGGTCGCAACACAGCATCCATAACGGTTCACGAAGGCGCCCATCACAGGACCCAGGAACAGAAATATCGCCAATGTGATAGAGCTTACCCAGGCTATGGGAGAAAATAAAGTTAACAAAACAATGAATCTGTTAGTAACGAACTCAAAACAAAGTTACCTCAAAAAACCAGCCAAATTAGTTCACGTTCTCCTTGCCCTTCATTTCCTCCTCCGATTTCCTCATTTGTAGCGAAGAGTCATACCCTCAAATCCTGCTAATAAGCCCCCACCTCCATGCTTAATAGCACCCTTAGTTATAGGCCCATCTATTTGTAAACAAAAATTTGTTCCGCTTATAAGTCCCTCCCTTTCGCAAATAGGGGTTGGGTTTTGAAACGACAGCAAATTTGCGTGATACTTCCCCTTTAAAACTTGTTTCCATCTCTCAAACTGACTTGGAATAATTCACTGAAAATTCAACTTACTTCGCAAACTTACGAGAAAAAGAAGGAAAAATCAAAACAGTGTAAGCCTCCAACCCGAGTTGTTTGCTTCATTTCTTATATCCATAACCACTACACCAATGAGGGTTAGCTGCTGAGAATGTAATTTTTAACACATTCATAAATGATTTACCCATCACAGTCAACAAAAGCCAATCACTTGTAAATCAGTTTCTATGTGCAATCCAAAATACAGATCAAGCATTGAGTGAGCGACTTACATATTGTAAATAAATAGATTAAATAAATAAATAAATAAATAAATAAATAAATAAATAAATAAATAAATAAATAAACAAAACTGTTGGTGTTATGTCAAAAGTAGACTGTTCACAGTCCCCTATTTGTCCATGTGATTTTTGAGACTCACACTTTGATTGAATTTCCATCATCTTGGTTTGTGAAGGCAAGCACAACTTGGGAAAGTGTCTAAACTACTGGGGGGAGCAGGGGTGGGGAGATGACGGGAAAAATAGGGATATTTTTTTCGCTCCTCCTCCCTCACTCAACGTAAATGTACCCTGACTATGGCCCCCCTCGGTAGTTTAGACACTCTCCCTAGGTTGCGCTTTACAAAACCAAGATGGCGAGAGTTCCATCAAACTGTACAAGTCTTGAAAATCCCATGGAAAAATAGGGGACTGTAAATCCTTGACCGAGATCTCGGACAGGTAGCCAGAATGGAGAAGATTTCAGGGGCCAAAGCACCTTAACTTCAGTGAAATTTTTGTCCCATCCTGATTATCTGCCACTTGGTCTCCAAGGATGGCCTAGGCAGTAGCCTAGGTATTTCACGGTACAGAACAACAACAACAAAAAAACATAATTTCATAGAAATAAAATTTATTTCTCAAAGGAAATTCATTCCATTTTTTTTTTTTGTTCCTCCAATATGACGGATGTGAGTGCAAGCTCAACTGATGACAAAAAATTAATCTTGTCCAGCATGCATATAAAAAATAAATAAATAAAAAGGTTGAAAGACTGCATGTTGCATTATTCTTAATAGCTTTTGCCATACTGTTACAGTTAATGAAAGATATTCCACATGCAATGCGGAACAAACCTACTACAATGATATGATACTATGTTACCCAGAATTAACCTATATTTTTACTCATTGCTGTCTGACGTCTGCTTAAGCTTATATGTTGTAGTTAATTTTGTTATGGTTCCTCTTGAATAGTGCAGGGACCACTTGTACAAACAGCAGCAAAGTGTAGCCGGATCTTTGTGTAGATCAGGATCAGCAATGTGGAATAAAACGTAAAATTAAATGCAAGGCTGAACAGACAGCTAAAAAAATAAATATTGTAACCGTTTATTTCCAATTTTTACTTAGCTTTCTGCAGCCCCTGAAGAAGGTTAGTATTGTCTAACCGAAATATTGGGCAATAAAATTATTTTAGCTGTCCGATCAGCCTTGCTTTTACATTTAATTTTTTATCTCAGTTAATTTTTAGTTTCCCTTAGTTGTTATGGATGGTAATGAGTGTAAAACGAAGGAAAACATCCATAACAACAAAGGAAAACTAAAAATTAACTGAGATAAATTAACTACAACATATAAGTTAAGCTTCCCTTTCTTTATCAAGCTTATAAATTTTGTTTTAAGCTTAATTACCATAATTTCTATCTTAAGAGTTCAACTACAATCATCGAAAAAATGTTTTGGGAAGGTTACTCAACAAGGCAACAGAAAGTGGGTATGAAATAAAGACATCGACACATTTATTACTTTCGTATGTTGAGGCCTTTGTTTGTCGGTTCCCCTTCCCCCCTGCCCCCCTGTTCAATGTTGGATTCCCCACAATTCATATACACGTAAAGATTCACTGCACTTTTGAAGCTCAACATTGAAACAGGGGAGGGGAGGACGGTCGAATCGAAGTAGAACTTTGGAATCTTCCCAAGAATTTTTTCGATGATTGTAGATTCGCCCCTCTGCTCTCCGTGTACTTTTGTTTACTCAGGCTTAACTTATTCGTAAACTGGAGCGGAAAAATAAAACTTACAAATGCAAAAAACAAAATTCAATTAAATATGGACTTCGAACATACTGACTCATTGTTTATCCACAGAAGTTCAAAGTACATTTAACATCCCGGAGCTGTCGTCAATTCTTTGAAACCAGGGCTGCAATTAGTATAGTACATTAACTTCTTTATTTTAGTATTTGGATGATTTCGACACCGGCCGCGCCGACCAGCTTATATCAGTACTTAACCTTACCTGTTCGCTCCCGGCTTTCGTTAAAAGACTCCATGAACACCGGTAAAAGTACACCCAAAGCGAAGGCAAATCCAACAGTGAGAATCATGCATATTACTGAACAGCAACATATCAACCACGACCAAACGCTGTCTTGTTTGTGAGAAGGAACGTTACCGCAACACAAAGTCATGATTCTACTCATCTAGAGTGATGGTGGAAATACATGCCTTTCTTTAAGAGACCCACTAATTTGCCGAACGTGCTTCACGTCGTACGTACTAAATTTTTTGTGGAAGTATAAAATGTTTATCTTTGTCACGTACATTCTCGTTTCCAGAGCCACCTGGTCCTCTTAGCCGCTGAAGGCTAGGCACGAGGACCGAGAATGCCGAGAAAGTCGTGCCCGTAGCTCGTGCCCGTATTAGTATTATGTAAACACCCCCTAAATTAATCCTACTGCTTTCTTGATGTTCTCGTTGCATCAGAAACTCCCTAGTTGGTCTCTTTTTTTTGGGGGGGGGGGGGGGGAGTGACGGAGGTGATAAGGGGGGGGGGGGTGGGGGAGTTTTGTTTAACCAATTTTCTCGGCCCCCTCAGTTTTAGCCTTGCTACGGGGCTGGCACCCCGCGAGCAGAGCCTCCTTTTGTCTTTCCTCGAGCAAGCAAAAGAGAGGCTCTGCTAGCAGGGTGCGGGGCTGGGACCCGTTTCTCGAAAGTCCCGGTAACTCACCCGGCCTTGGTGATAAATGTTTCTTAACAGAAGTCAATTTTTGTTTGCTTTGAATACTAAATGTTAAAATCTTATAATTCTATGATAACATTGGCCAAGTACCATGTCTGTAATCACTGTGTAATCGGCGAAAAAACATTTAAAAATATACTTATCGGGCCCGGTGAGTTACCGGGACTTTAGAGAAACGGGACCCTGGATACTTAAATGCTAGTGGTAGCGAGTGCTCTTATTGACAGCCTCTCAACCAACTGTCACAGGAACTCCGACTTTTCTAAACCAAGCCACATGCACAAGCTCGAATGCTTAATCAAATATCCGAGTTTGTCACCCGCATTACTGGGTTAACAGACGGTGGGAACTTACTTCTGAAATTCCCAAAATTATTCGACAAAAAAGAACCTATATATACCTACGCGACCATGCAAACAGGTGTCCAATAAAAACTCAGATTGATCGACAGTTAAAGACAATAAACGAGAACTGGAGTTTTTCACGGTAGTCCAAGCTATGGTATTTATGAATGTCTATTTCGAGAACTATTGCCAGTTACAAGACTAACATATTCAATGAACTAAACGAAAACTTCAAATCCTTTGTGTAGAACAACCTTGCCGGAATCAGAAGATAAACATGATAGTCAGGTAGATAGCATGTAGCTCTGTAGAATCTCCAAGACCTGTATGTCCCCCGATATATCACGCAGCTTAGAATATAAACAATGTTTCATGGCTAGGGTCCATTGGCGGTCACAAGCTAATCTTAGTCATAGAAAAACTCATCCTGGGACAAGTTTCATCCTGCGGTATGGATTGCTTTGTTTTTTTAGTTTGTGTTTGATATGATTCGTAGATGAAATGATTTCATCCCTATCGTCAGCATCGGAATGAAAATTAAAAAAACTTAACTCCATTTAAACACGATACGTTTTCCCTGGATTAAACTTCGACGAACTTCGTTTTATTTCCAGCTGCAATGATCACAAACATTGGTAAACAAGACTTTATGCCAAGAAACTTCAAAGCCGCAATTCTCAACGTGTTTGTAATTATCAGTGTTCTCAGAGAGATTTATGACAAACGTGAGATTCGCATTTTAAAGCTTAAGTCTGTCTTAATCAGCTTAGAGCATAGTATACTAAATACAATGCAATACAATACAATATAATTATAATGCAGTGCAATACAATGCAATGCAATACAATCAACACAATACAATACAATGCAATTCAATACAATACAATCTAATCATTTAATGCTTCCTACGTCGTAAAACATTTACTTCTAGCTAATCCATCTTACAATGTAAAATGTTCCCTTCTAGCTAGTATTAACTACTAAAATAATACTAATGCTATCTATTTAAACTGTACCTTGATATAATATATTACTAATTTAGGTTTCTAAAGTAATTTCTCTAGCCAATCACACCAGACGTGAACAACGAAATGGACCAATCATGATCAGAAATTGAAGTAAATACTGTGTCGCCAAGCGCGGGAAAGCGCATGCGGCAATTGGTTTTGGTTCTCATTGATTAAGAATGTGGCGCGAGGTTTGCTAATCATTCAGAGAACGCAGTAAACCAAAGCAAACTACTTTCAACACTGATTTAGACACATCTCTAATCAAGAAGTTTAACAATATGAATGAACGATGCTACCAAGCATCTGTTTCAGGTGCAAATATAAATAGGCCATTTCCGAGTTGCTGTCAACCTCATTATAAAAGCGAGGCTAAGTGCAAAGTTTTCATATGGAAATTATTTTGTTTGCATACCAATGAAAACTAATTTTCATGTTAAAACTCTACACTTAGCCTCGCTTTCATAATGAGGTTGAAAGCAGCTCGGAAATGGCCAATTTTAAACACTGACACTCTCAAGGAGACGAAGGGGTAAGCGGACTATAAACGAAACCGGCCTGTTATGTTTGGCACGAACAATGGTAGTCCTTACAGTTACAGGACTAGAGGATTCTAATGTAACCAAAGAAGTTGTTTTCGAGACATCATCGCTTTTGTTTCCCTTCTTTGCCATCTTATCTTGTTCCTTGTCCATAAACTTTTCGAGGAAATGCAGTCGATCATGGTCGCCGTTACTTTTTCGTTGAATGCACAGAAAAGCAAAAGGAAAAAGGGAACCGATGACTCCAACTCCTCCCGCCATGAGGAACGCAGGTACATAGTTTCCAAACTTGTCCGCTATAAAGCCTGGATTGTAGACATAAAACGGCTATTAGGGCCCTGCGCGTTATTCAAACTCCGATTAGGCTAAGGCTGTGTTTACATGAGACACGGGTGAGTTTCATCCCGCGATGAAATAAAGCCAGGGTTAGTGTGAACTTGGATTCCAGTTTAAGCACTAATCGATGTTTTAGCTTTCTCCAAAATATTTCAATCTGTTTTTTAGCTTTTAGAAACATTTGCAACGAGCGAGACGAAAACCTCGGTTAACAAGTGTGGTTGGCCCTGAGTTACTTTGAACCTCATTATGAAAGCGAGTCTAAGTGCAAAGTTTTCATTATGAAAATTAGTTTTCATTCATATGCAACAAAACTAAATTTTCATATAAAAAGTTTTGCACTTAGCCTCGTTTTCATAATGAGGTTCATAGAAACTCGGAACTGGCCTATTATTTGCACGGCAGAAACAATGGCTGTAAATACTGCAAAGTATAAGATATAGTAACCAAAATTTAACAAACGCGTGAGAACAACCATTTCGTGATCATACCGTCGTTTTTCTTTAACCGCGAAAGGGTAGTAAGACGTTTTGTGCGTTTGATTTGACAAGGACAATCACTACTCCTCCCAACCCCCTCCCTCATTGAGTGGGATGCTTGTCTATCCCTGGGTTATCCCTAGCATTTCTGTTAGGTTTTCCCTTATGGGTTGATGATCGATACCCAAGGCCATTGATACATCTTGGCGAAGAAAGAGAAAGTGGATAAGAGTTTTTTGTTGTAGTTGTTGTCGTTGTTGACAAGCCTCAAATCACAAACCGTCCAACGTGCCAATCCACGGCACCGAAAACGCGACTGGTGTATTTACCCATAATTCTTAGCATACGAAAATGCTTAAAACGCTCATAAAAACGCACAGAAAAGTTCTAAAAAGCTTCAAACCTAGCATACACAATGCTGTTAATACAGGGAAGAATTTTGCAAAGTATATGGCTTTCTACGTACCCGTTGGCTGTGCTAGGTTCGCAAAGTATTGTGGTAAAATGTACAGCCGCCATCTTTTTTCCGTACAGTGGATTGATAAAGCCAATTTACAGTTTGATCGAAAATCTGACACGCTCACCACTATACCACATGTGCATCAACACAGAAAGGGAAGCACAAGACCGAATCTGAAATTCGATCTTGAGCAGTGAGCTTGTAGCACAATCGATAAAAGGAAAACGGAACTCCTGCATAATGCTCTCTCCTCGCCATTCCTGTTCCAGAATGCCTGCCCTACCCCTACCCCCTTCTCCCACCTTTCTCAGTACGTTTACTCAAGTAAGTTGCATTGAAGTTAGGGTACCAACTACTCACCTGACAAAGGCGGGCCACCAAACACGAAAACGCCAGCCGCCATCATACAGAACCCGAGAGCCGAAGCTCTTTGAGACTCCTTCACGGACTTAAACAGCTCGATAATACAGGTCGATACCATCAACCCATCCGCCAAGCTGAAAAAAATGACCACAGCCGCCAGAGTAGAGTACGTTTTTGCCAAAACCAGTAGCATAGTCGAGGTCCCGGACACAAGAATGGCTGCCTGGTAAAGAAAGAGTGATTTTATGCAACTGAGGTCGCAAAGAAAACCAGCTACGAGTCGCCCAGTCGCCGCAAATAATCCCACGAACAAGAAAAGGGTTGAGCTCTTGTCTGCAGGGATGCCAAGATCATCGCAGTATTTTATCTGCAAACAAAAACATTCGTCATCTCAATTTTCTCTTTGTGCAAAGGTAGGAAAGTCAGAACCAGCTAGGTGACGAAGCAAAAAAGAATTTCTCCCTTGGGCAAACAGACTTCACATTGAGAATGATATATTATTCAGTGAGTGACACAGGCATACTCGAAAAAAAGGAAATCCGAGTGCTCCTATCAGGAGTCGAACCTAACACCTTCCAATTACTAGTTCGAATGCCCTACCACCGAGCTACAGGAGACTCGTGGGAGCTAAGGCCAATTAACTAGATTCATGGGACAAACATCCTGCATACTGCTGAGGGAGGAGGAGGTAGGATCTACGGGCCCTTCCTTTAGATCCGCCAGTGTTGACCGTACGTTGAAAGCGGAATTTGCATTGGTTTGAATCGCTTCTTTGTTCCAGTTAGCAACTAACCGTGGAATTTGAGTCCTAACTGATGTGCTCACACCGAAACAAATTCCTGTTTTACGAGCAGATCCAGAATTTGTTTCAAAAGGTGCTTGTCAGTTGGCGCCAGTTTATGGGGGTGGGGGCTACACAAGAAATATGTGCCAACAAGGCTAATCTGGTAATCAACCCACTTCAACTCTCCCCCCGAATCCGCCTTTTTTTTTTTACCAATCTTCAAAAATTGGCTCTGGGGTGGGTGTGGGGGTGGGGGAGTCCCTGTAGACACTGCTATTCATCTTTTGTGGTTAACAGGTTTTGATTTGATTACTCCATTGTGTGAATAACATTGGTTTTGATAATCAGGAAGTTGCGGCTGACGGTCCAATACTGTTGTACAACATTTGTTGTATAAGAATGTTATTCATCCAACAACCATCAGCTGAAACAGGGAGCTAAACATTCCAACAGGTTGAACCAACAAATTAGAAAACGCTCTAATGTACTTTTAGCGACTCACCAGATGTACATACGGTATCATACGAGAAAAGTTTGTAAAACCAGTTACCAGTAAAAGCACGAGAAATCTGTGGTTTTTCCAAACAGAAAAATTCCAGCTGAACTTCTTGGAGTTCTTAGTGCCTTGACTTGATGAAGATGCAGAGTCTTCTGATGAATTCGAAGAGGCAAAACCTTGATCAACAGCTTTTAGAAGGAACCCAGTCGAAGATGCAAGAGCCAACACGCCGCCCATTGTTAGAAAGGTGTTTCTCCAGCCAATAGCGTCCACTAACGCTTGCAAAGTGGGGCCAAGGATCATTGTTCCCAATCCCTGGCCCGCTGTGACAAACCCTAGTGCAATTGATCGCCTCTTGTTGAAATACTGAGTGATGGTCACAGGTGCGGAAACGTAAATGAAGGAGATGCCCAGTCCGAAGGGTACACTAAAAGCGAGGTAGAGAACCATGATGTTTGGAGCTAGGGAACCCAGCGAGAGACCAACCGCACATGACAGGCATCCTACGGTGGTAGCAACACAGCATCCATAACGGTTCACGAAGGCGCCCATCACAGGACCCAGGAACAGAAATATCGCCGATGTGATAGAGCTTACCCAGGCTATGGGAGAAATATGTTCATCTGTTAGTAAAGTTACCTCTGAAACCCGGCTAAATTAGTTCGCGTTCTCCTTGCTCTTCATTCCCTCCTCCGATCTCCTCATTTTTAGCGAAGAGTCATACCCTAAAATCCTGCTAATAAGCTTCCTCCCCAACCCCACCCCCGCACTTAATAGCCCCTCGGTTATAGGCCCATCTATTTGTCAACAAAAATTTGTTCCGGTTATAATCCCCTCCCTTTCACAAATAGGCCCATATTTATGAACTCCTCGCCCCGCCCTAAAATAAGTATCCCCACTCATAAGCCCCCACCCCTTCTTTGACTTGTTGCCTAATAAATCCCATTCAAGGAACAGCCAGGACCAGTAGAGAGTGGAACAACGATTTTTTTTTACCAGATATCTGAGATCAAAGTCTGATCTTGTTTTGTTATGTTCCGGTTACAGTTAAAGTTAGAGTTTCGAATTTTTTCTTGTGGTGAAATAACGTACGTTTTGTTGTCAGCTTGTTTCGAAACATTTTTTCATTCTGCTTATAAGCCCCCCCCCCCCCCCACACCCAACCCCCTAGGTATAAGCCTACCGAAAACCCCTTAACAGAACTTATAACCGGGATTTTACAGTAGCTAATCACTGGTAGAAAATTGAGACAGACAAGGATTTTGTCAACAACAGTTACTGGAAAATGTCAAAAGTAGTCACAGCCAAACTCCATGCAAGAAGTGTTCAAATCTTTCAATGTCAACTAAAAGGGTTCCCAATTGCTTGAACTATTCTACGTTCTCCTCTGCTTCAGCGATCTGACAGATTCTTTCCTCTGCCTGTGAAGACGCCTGTCTCCTGGGTCTGAATATAAGGGCATCAGAACTGAGAACTACAGGGGGTCTCTGGACAGCACAGTCACATGAAAGTTCCAGTGGGTAAAGATGCTGCGTGGTCTTTCGAGAAAGCTCTTCCCTGATAGCAGTCTTGCAGCTCTCACTGGATACAGCTCCTGAATTATGCCGAGAGGCCACTTTCCCTGGTTCTTATCCTCCAATTTAATGATCACTATGTTTCCCACAGACAAGGTGTAGAGCTTTCCTTTATGCTTGAGGTTATTTCGCTTTCACAGACTACGAAGATACTCGCTTGACCATCTTTTCCATACTGCATCCTTACATTTGAGAAGGAGTTTGACTCTCTTTCGCTGATCCGCATCCGCACAATGATGTTGTTCCAGGTCTGGTAAGATGTTGCTGTGAGGAAACATCATGAAGTAAGGGGCGAGGGTTGGTAGTGCCACATCATCCTCCACATAGCTGAGAGGTCTATTATTTAAGGTTGTTACCACATCAACGGGCACTTCCTCCAATTCCATCCATGAGAGCAAACTACACCCAATGGTCTTGTTGAGGGCATTTTTCACTAAGCCAACCATCCTCTCAATTTGCCCACCCCTCGATGGGGCGTTGCTGACGTTGAACTGCCAAGTGATTTTGTTTTGAGCAAGGAACTGGTTAAACTTGTCATCGCACCTTGCTTTTCTCAACCACCGAGCTGCTCCAACAAATGTTGTTCCATTATCAGAGTAAATCTTCTCGGGACTTCCTTTCCTTGTAATCAACCTCTTCAGACTCAGAAGGAACTCTCGGGTTTCCAGTGCGGACACCAAATCCAGGTACATTGCATGACACAAGGACACGCATACAGGACAATAGAGACCTTAAGATCGAGGTTTCTCGGCATTTCCCGCAAACCACGAACGTCAAGAAATCATGTGACCAGTGCCTTGCCGTCAGGTTTGCGGTTTGAGGTTCACGTTTGTACGACAAGACCACGCTCTAGAGGTAAGTGATTTACCGCAAGTTTTTTTGCACCCTAAAACATCACAATCCCACCTTTTAGAGGAAATACTACTTTTTAGAACTATTTCGCTTATTAATTTATCGAGTTCTTTTTCATAGAAACGTAATTTTGGCGACGATTTCTCAGCTAAAATAGAAGTGAACGAACGAATGAATTGAAAACAAACATGGCAGCCGGCTATTTGTTGCTGGAACTGTTTTGCCAGTCGGATTACTTTGTGGTTAAACTACGATAAACAAAGTAAAATAAAAGCAGATTTCTGATGAGGTGTGAATGCATACTAGAAATAAGAAATCGAGATCTTCATTGCTTGAAGACGAGCCTTCAGAACTATCAGCTATCATCCAGCTGCATAACGTCCAGCAGATCTTTGTAGTCTTGTCTGATTTAAAGAGGGTCAGTGATTTAGTGTTCTGCTCTCATTAATCAATAAAATCCAACAAAAACATCAAAATTCACATCTCACCTTCGAGCAGCAGCCATCTTGTTTTTGTACTAATTTGTCATAATTCACCAGTGCTATGACCCGTGGATCTTAAGTCCCAAATATGGGCAGACGGCTAACGTGAAACCGCTAACCGCAAACCGCGGTTTGGCGTTTGCGGTAAGATGGCCAAACCTCGATTTTAAGGTCTCTATTGTCAGCCCTACCCTCCCCCCCCCCGGGGGGAGGTTGCGGATATGTTCATAATGAACTAATAATGCACCCTGCTCCCATTGTGGTAAAAAGGGCCATTTTCAACGTGTTTGCAGTAGCAAACGTTCAGTTCAAACGGGTCGCGAACGACGTGAAGCAATTTGCCCCGTTGAAATCGGAGAGCACTCGCAAGATCACTCTCTTGATGATGAGTATCTCTTCGCATTGGAGACCTCTGCTTCGAAGCGCACCGTCTCGGTTCGCATCAATGACACGGAAGTACCCGTAGTTATTGACTTTGGTGCCAGTGTAAACATTCTTGACGGTACGGCTTTCCAGCGTTTCCACGGTATTTCACTGTCGAAAACAGATCTCCGTGTGTATCGCTCTTAGGAAAGGACACAGCGATCGCCTTGGGTATACTGAGAGTCGGGCCAGTGGAACCAGTGGAGGTACGGTCGCTCACGCAAAGCTCCCCCGGGACAAAGGGTGCCATGCGCGGTTCTCGCGTAGATCAGATGGTCAGGCAATACGCCAGTATTTTCGAGGGAGTTGGCAAACTGAAGAACTGCCAAATCAAAATTCACACGGATCCGAAAGTTACTCCTGTGGCGCAGCCTCTCCGACGGATGCCCTTCCACATGCGTAATGCTGTCGACCATAAACTACAGCGGTTGGCAGATCTCGACATCGTTGAAGATGCTGACAATCCTACCTCGTGGGTATCCCCCAGAGTGGCCGTTCCAAAGCCCAATGGGGACATCCGTGTCTGCGTTGACATGAGACGAGTTAATGAAGCAGTGGTACATGAAAGGCATCCTATACCGACCTTGGAGGAGACCTTGCAGGCCATGAATGGTGCAAAGGTGTTTTAAACAAGATTTACGATGGGGTTACCATCAAATTGAGCTTCATCCAGACTCGGGCACTCTCACCGCGTTCTCCACTCACACGAGCCTCAAGCGCCACAAACGCCTTACCTTCGGTCTATCCTCTACTTCTGAACAGTACCAGTACGTAATTCAAGAAACCCTACAGGGTATTGTTGGCGCCCGGAATATTTCCGACGACATCCTCACCTTCGGAAAGGATCAGGATTCACATGAACGCTACCTAGAAGAGACTTTCAAGAGACTTAAGGAAGCTGGGCTCACTCTGAATAAAGAAAAGTGCCTTTTCAGCGTTTCTGAGCTGGTTTTCTTCGGTTCCAAAGTCTTTGTGGCTGGTCTTTCTCCGGATGATAAGAAAGTAGAAGCCATACAGAATACTCGCACCTCTCAGAATTCTGGAGAAGTTAGAAGCTTCCTGGGTCTGGTTAACTATTGCTCCAGATTTATTCCAGATTTGTCCACCAGGTCAGAACCGCTTCGACAGTTGACCAGAAAAGGAGTCCCCTGAACCAGTATGGCATGACTTCCATGCGCCTCAAGGAAATCTGAAAAGGTTTACGAGATAAATTGAGGGCCATTCTCCGATCGACTTAAGCTGAAGTTCTTGTGAAGCACCTTCAGAGGATATTTTTTACACACGGTCTTCCAGAGCTGATAACTTCGGACAATGGCCCTCAATTTATCTCGAAAACCTTTTCGGATTTCCTTGAGGCGCATGGAATTTCTCATCGCAAAGTCACGCCATACTGGCCTCAAGCTAACGCGGAGGGAGAACGTTTCAACCAGCCCTTGGAGAAGATTATCCGTGCTGCGCACATTGAAGGCAAAGATAGGCAACAGGAAATTTACAAGATCCTGCTCAACTACCGCGCTACCCCGCACGCTAGCTGTCACTGGCATTGCCTCCTGTCGTTTGATGTTTGGACGCGAGATAAGGACGAACGTTCCCCAGCTTCGTAAACCTGGGATGACCAAAGCCGTTATTGTCGCTAGAGCAAACGACCTTACCAAGAAGGTCCAGCAAAAGATTTATACCGACAGTCCAGCGAGTCGTTTCTTCACCCGTGAAAGAAGGAGATAAAGTCTTACTCAAGCAGCCACCCCTTGATAACTTGTCAACGCGATCTGACCCTCAGCCGTATACAGTCTTGGCACGAAAGGGCCTAAGTGTTGTGCTACAGCGAGGTACCGATGCGCGGAACCTTAGAAATGTGTCCCGGGTTCGTAAGTTGTACGAAGATGTTGGAAACTCGTGCGACGATAATCTGTTTCCAGTAGCTCGTGCACCAGCAGAAACCGTGAATCAGCCAGCGACTCGTGCAGAACACGGTTGCGATGTTCTCCAAGTTATCTAAACTGATTTACGCGCCCCGGAAAATAAGTCAATGTTAGCGAAAGTTAAAGATGCTTTGACTTGATTGTTTTGATTGTTCTGGTTGAGCGAACTGTGAGCGTTTTTCAATGACAGTCGCTTTTTAGTGTTTATCAAAGACATTTAGGCACATCTGATTTTAGCCCGACGTTTCTTTTTCGTTTAGCTTTTATTTGGTGATGAAATCTTCAAGTGTAGCGAATTGATTTAGTTTCTTATCTCAACCTGGAGAGGGATTTAGTGTTTGCGGTAAGGTATTTCTGATAAGAACGAGCTGTAACGCTTGCACATGATTGTGATAATATTTCCGAGCATAATTTCTGAGCTTACCAATGCAAAGTTATCCGCGAGTTGTTCACGAAAAGGTCGACATCTTCAAGACCGAGCATGTTATAAAAATAAAATACGAAAATACAAAAGATGAAACAGATGTCTTGTAAATCTCTATTCTCGCTGTGGTAGAAGCCATAAGCATCTCAACTCTCTTGGGCTTGATCTCTATAGAGCATTTTCCCAACATGTCAAACAACTTGGCTGAGGCATAACAACAAGATGAACCAGAATCTAACAACGCGCGGCATTCAATTCCACCAACCTTAACAACCACAACAGGATCAATGACCATATCACCGTCAAGAGAAGACTATCACTCTCTCCCTTGGGCTGTTTATCAGGAAAGATAGAAGTGTGGTTTTTTTCTTGAACAGAAAGTGCATCTCAATCTACTCGCACACTCAGCTGTTCCGTGCATAGGACTAGCGCAATCGAAGCAAAGCCCTTTCCCTGCAAGAAACTTCTTCCTGTGTTCAAACGTGGTCACACTTGGGCAGTCAGAAGTCGTATGTGAAACATCTTCACGGTACACACAACCACGTGTCTCGTGTTGTAAACAAGCGAAGGCGAACGATCACGTTTTGGCGGTTCTCCCGAATTAGACTCCACTGGATTTCGGCGAGTCCATGAATTTCAGGCATCACACAACTTCAGAAAGTCCCAGGTTTGCCAATTCTCGTCATTCCGAACCAAATCTTGGCCTCGAATTCCGGACAATTTATCGTTCGCAAGGGCTACATTTCCGTTCACTTGGCTTAATTTTCCCATGGTCTCAAGCGCCTGGACATCATAAGACAACCGTTCGTAGAAAATATATAACAAAGCACTTAATGTATGGTCCCTCTGGAAACTAGTTAGTTTTGTTTTCCCTCGTGTTCTGTTCGTCTCGGGAAAACAAAACTAACTGTTTCCCTCGGGAAGTACTTAACCTTACCTGTTCGCTCCCGGCTTTCGTTAAAAGACTCCATGAACACCGGTAAGAGTACACCCAAAGCGAAGGCAAATCCAACAGTGAGAATCATGCATATTACTGAACAGCAACATATCAACCACGACCAAACGCTGTCTTGTTTGTGAGAAGGAACGTTACCGCAACACAAAGTCATGATTCTACTCATCTGGAGTGATGATATGGAAATACATGCCTTTCTAATTTCACGTACTTTCTTCACGTACGCTCTGCGAGCGCAAAAACTGCTGATTGGTCAATAGATAATGACGTGAAGCCCGTTACTGGCTGCGCAAGGCTGCTCACAGAATCACGTTTTGGGCTGGAAAGATGTAAAGACTGTTTTTTACGCGGGATGCCCTAAGTGGCATACCGTGTCTAAAAATAGGTAGATTTCTTTTTTTTTTCTTCGCCGTAGTCACAAATCTGCACATTAATTACACGGGATGCCCGCAGGGCAGGTTGTGTCTAGGTTTGGGTCCGGTATCTTTTTTTTTCGTCATCATAGTCACAAATCTGTACATTAATTTATGCATTAAACTCTGTTTTCTCCTAGAAGGGATGTGTTGTTCCGATTGTCTTCATCAAAAGCGACCCAATCAAAATCTATTATTTGCGCGGATATCACGAGGGAGGGTACCCACTCATCCTTTCCTGTGTGACGTCAAATCATCATTTGATCTATTCATTAAACCTGGATTAAATTCTGCTCTCTCCTAGAAGGGATATATTGTTCTGATTGTCTTCAACCAAAACGGCCCAATCAAAATCCATTATCGGCGCGTATATCACGAGGGAGGGGACCGCAGACGCATGGCAAAATGGAATCTATCTGTTAAATAGACGCACGATTGACGTCATCGAGTGGTGTGACCGGCGCGCGTGATCAGAGTCTAGAAGCCAGCCAGAGTGACTGGTCAACAAAGTTTTGCAAACTATTTTTGCGAGTAGCGGACAAACATAGGCAAAGTTTCTCAAGAAAGGAAAACTGTCCGACGAAAATTTGGATGCAGACCGTTGAGAGTGACCTCAACCAAGTTAAAGAAAATGGAACTTTGTTGTGACGTGAAAAGGAAGGAAATGTTTGCCCAAGTTTGTCGCTGATAGAAATCCGGTAATGTCGAGTTTAAATCGATTACAAATTACAGGGAAGCTACTGACATGCTGTAATATTCTGGGGGCAAGAATCGAGATTCCTACTGGAATAAAGGTTAGTTTGAAAATATTATAAGTGAAATTCTTTCGGATTATACTTTAATTTAGAGGATCACAACTGCGTGTGTGTATACTGGCTTAAATGGTCTTAAAGTTTGCTTGAAAGTTTTTTGACTCGACTCAGTCAACGTGATGCTTGCTCACAAAATGTGATCAGAAGTCTTGGTTATTGTATAAAACAAATAGATTCCATTTTGCCGTGGGTCTGTACTCTGATAATGCACAGAGGACGTCAAAACGTGGTAAGAACATCAGTCACGCTACTCCTTTGTTCTCACTACGTTTTGACGTCATCTGTGCGTTATCAGAGTACAGACGCACGGCAAAATGGAATCTATTTGTTAAGTAGAATCATGGATTCTAGGATCCACGGTAGAATTCTGAAGTTCGAGGACAGTGGCGTTACGGCCTTTTGAATGACGTGTATTATTTTGATTCGTCGTCCGCCATTTTGAAAATCGAATGGCGGGAAGATGGCCGGAATCTATTGCGCATGCCCAGCGGTTTTTGCGCACTGTTTTTGTTCACGTACGCACTAAATTTTTTGTGGAAGTTGTTTATCCTTGTCACGCAACACCTCCCTAGTTACCAGTGTGACTTTTCTGTCGTTTATATCAGCTGAACATCTTTTGCACTAGTCAATTGAAACCCCCACCCCCCCGGACCTGGGACAGGTAGGGGGATTTGACAAAGGCCCTGATCAAATCATACCAAAACCTCCAGCCCCTGGGGAAAATCTTGAGATCAAATCCCCCTCCCCCTGGGAACAAATTGGCAAGGGATTAAAAAAAATCCTGAACCAAACAAAACAAAACAAAAAGAAATCGTTCACACTGAATTAATCAGGAGCAAAATATATTTTAATACTGGGCAATAGTTCTCTTTTAATAACGAAATATCTCGGTGCCATGGGCCTACGGGACCTCGGTTTGGTCTAAAAAGTAAAGGGTGGGGGCATCCCCGGGGCCGAACAAAACTTGTTGTGGATTAATTATTAAATTTTGCAAGAATATGAATTTCACATTACAACAGAGCATTTCTGAACAGTGGTAGCTTTGAAAATGTCAAACATCACATTCAGTGCAAAGCCGCTTTCGACTTGGTGCATCCACAAGTCCCATGCATTCGAAATGGAACCACTCTATAGGGCAGCCAGGATTATCACAAGCAATCATATAGGGTACAAGAGTAACAGGCCTGCACGGCTCCCTAGCGCGTGTTTAAGCCTTTTTTATAATTTGGCTATTACGGGTATATCTTTGACAAACCGCCCTCTCAGTGTAACATATGAGGGGAAGGTCTTTGTAGACTTCTTTGAACAATGGTTGTTGCTCTATTAAATGCCAGGCTTTCATGAGGATTTGTTTTAAGTTTGGCACTGCTGGGTGTGTTGTGTAACGAAAGGCAAGATTCATTTGTTCTCCTTTGGTTTTTGAAGGAGTGCTCAGTAGTTTCCTGTTTTCAAATTGCACTTCTGAGAGGGTCCTTTGAACAAGGTTCTCGCCTGTAGGCATGATTTAGGATTTTGAATTTACTCTTCAAATAAATATTATGTTTTAAGAAGAGTTTGTTCTGAGAAGCCTCAGTGCTTCGCCTTTGATGAAACCTTTTTTGACCCCTGGTGGGTGGCACGAAGAAGAGTGCGTATATTGACATGTTTCAGTAGGTTTGAAGTGCGTACGTACATCAAGAACTGAATAATTTGTTTCTGAATCTTTCACCTTTGTAAATGTTTGTATCCAGAAATGTTTCTGTTTCTGAAATTTCAGCCGTAAATTTAATTGTGGGGTGGTGTTTGTTTTCTTGCTCAATGAACTGCTTTATCTCCTCTCCTTAAAGTCCAGAGGGAAAATATGTCGTCTATATATCGTTTACAAATGAGCGGTTTTAAAATCTCCATTTCAACCTTAGCTATGAGATATTGGCAAAGGCGATTGCCGTTTATGTACCCATGGCTGCACCATGGGTTTGTAGGCAGAGTTTTCCGTAGAGCTGGAAATTATTAATTTTCTTCTTTCTTCAGTTTGAATTGTCTTTAAACCAAATTTTGCGAAGCATTTTGCCAATAATCAGCCAATATGGATGGCGCGAAAGTGACAACGTGCAATCGTTTGACTTCGCAACGGACTTCGGTACCAGTCAACCACAGTCAAATCTCCATGATTCCCCGGGGTGGGGACATATAAAGAAGCAAAACACATCTTATCTACCACCCCCAGGGGACAGATCTCTGATAAAAAGTGCTTATATGCCCCTATTATCCCCCTATCTGTCCCGGGTCCGGGGGGTGGGGGTTTCAATTGACTAGTGCATTTTTTTGCCATGTCATAGTGATGAAAGCCGAATTAAAAAGGACTGGAACTGAATTTACATGTAACGCCTGGTTGAAAGCATGCGATCAGCTTTCAAAGCTTTATTTGTATAAGTTCAAGCTTCTACAATTTGGTATTAAAGACAGCCGCACGCAAGCGAAGAATCATGTCTCGCTGTGTAGTTTGTAGACCTTGTTGTGATGGCGATCCGTCGCACAAAAAGGACAGTGCATGGGCTTGGATGGTTTGCTTCGGTGCTGCCACAAATTTGGCTTTCACCATGGGATTGGTCTACGGCTTTGGGGTCCTCCTACCAGTATTCATGGCTTATTTCAATGAAAATAGAGAGCGTACAGGTAAACGACACACACAAAAATTCAACCTTGAATAGTGTACCGTATGTTGTCGGTTAAAAATAATCCCTTAGTGGTCCTTGGTATCCCGAGAACGAATAGTAAGAACCACACCATGCCAAATTGCAATAAATAGCACCAAATGAAACCACACTCTTGTTTGTTTTGTTTTGTTTCGGTCTAATTTTGGGGCTAAGGCTGAACGATCTTATTTTTTGGTACTTTTCCAGCCTGAAAAAGTTCTTGAGATATTCTTAAGTAACCTGTTTAAGTATTTCAATAAATCTATGCGAACGTGACCGATTACGAAATCGCGCCATTTGAAAAACGTCGCTCGTGATATACATTAACATATGAAAATTACACTTTGGACATCAATCACATCAATCTTTTGTGGAGCGCATCTATTGATTGAAACATAATAGAAAAACAATGGATAACAAAAGAATGGAAGGTGAAGTTAAACTAAAAGGAATTAAACGTTGCTCCTCATTATTAAGGAAGTGTTGCTTTGAGCAAGAAAGTTCTCAATAAGAATGGGCATAATAATAAAATTCTATGATATCATTACATCATGTTCTTTGCTATTTATTTCCTTGTTAATATGCCTAATTAGCCTAATTGATATATAATCTGCCCATTTGTTCAATTTTATTACATGAAGTCCTGTGAATCTATAAGAGGATTATAGAGCAGAAATAATAATTGTAATTTTTTTTTCTCATTGTAATAAACCAAAACATGGTTTTAAAACAACATTAGTTAACATCCTCATTCTCATTTTATTCATTAACAATCTTCTGTGTCTGTTGTGTTGTTTAATTTATGCTCCTTTGATGATGAACTCCATCAATTCCCTTGGTTTTCAATTAATTCCCTACCGTGGCATTTTGTTCAAGTAAATAATGATGCCTTAAAATCTGAGCCCTCTCACAATTATTTTCAATTGCAGTTGGCAATTTTCCTGCGCACAGATGATGAGTTGCCGCAAGCAAGTATGCCACTAATTTCCCCCCAAGACTCAGACTTTAGGCCTAACTACGCCTATTATGTTGCCTGCAACCTCATTCCCATGGTCCCTCCTGAAGAGAAGAGACCTTGGGAACAATGTTAGTTGCCTACTACTAAACTGGCAACATTTTGAGAGGTTTGCTCAGTTCTGTTTGTAGATGTGATTGACTTGCTATCTCCTTTTTCTTTCAGCCTGGATTGGCTCTCTATCTATAGCCACTGCTTTTGGTGTAGGTCCATTCGCTGGTTCTCTAAACAATCGGTTTGGTTGTCGAGTGATGTCCATGGGTGGATGCATAACCTGTGCAATAAGCTTAACAGTGGCATCATTTGCAAATAGCTTGGTGCTCTTGTACATTTCATATGGTTTTCTTGGCATTGGATCGGGTTCTGTTCTCTTGTCAAGTTTAGTAATCATTAGAAAGTGTTTCAACAAACGCCAAATAATTGCACTTGGAATTGCCTCTGCTTGTCAAAGTCTGGGTACTATGGCTCTCAGCCAAGTTATTCATTTGCTTGTCACTGCCGTGAGCTGGAGAAATACATTGCGAATTCTTGCTGGTTCTCTATTTCTTAACAGTTTCTTTAGCATCTTGTATGATCCAAAGATTGAAACTGGAAGCAGCAATGAAGTCCTTACAGATCAAGAGGCCGATGAACAGAGACAGACACCTAAACGCTTTACATGCCATTGCTCGGTATGGAAAGTTCCTGCTTTTCTCACACTGATAACTGCTGGTCCTTTACTTATGTTTGGACGGTCCACCAATTATGTTCATGTGGTAAGAAACTGGCTAATGTAAAGAGAAAAAACTTCTATGCTGCTGATTAATGCCTCAGTGTTATCAGCTCGTGAGTGTTTTTTTTCTTAACAATTCAATGGGTCAGGGCAACTAGCTGACCTACAGGGCCCAGTTAACCGAAGCATGGCTAGCGCTAACCCGGGTTAAATGCCATGACAACCTATAGGTTTTAATACCTCTTAACCAATGGTTAGCGTTAACCATGCTTTGAGCAACTCAGCCCTGTACTTTAATTTAGAGATTGCTTTTCATTGTTTTAGCTCGGATTTAGGGAGCAGGGATGGCGCAGTGGTCATGAGAGCACTTGCCTCCCAGCAATGTGGCCCAGGTTTGATTCCCGGACTCGCCATCATATGATATGTGGATTGATTTTGTTGTTGGTTCTCGTCCTTGCTCCAAGAGGTTTTTCTTCGAGTACTCGGCTTTCCCTTCTTTTCAATAACCAACACTTCTAAATTCCAATTCGATCAGGAAAGTATCTCCAAATAGTGCTCTTACCTAAATACATACAATTAAATAAAGCGATGCCTGAACCAATCAGATTGTTAAAGAATTCCATCCGCTCATGCAGTGAGAAAAAATACTTACATTGCTGTAATAATAAATTTTTTTAATCTGAAGATCACATTTATGGGATTTAATGCCAGGTGCACTTGTTAGGTCAGATGGTGTCAGATTATTATTTTTTTTTGCCTTTTAAATGCAGTAGTCAAGACTTCAGCACAGTTTATCCCAATACTGACCTAACGTCTGATGAATAACATAATGACATATAATATATAGTATAAAACAGATGAAAAATAAAAAAAATTACAAGTTATGTGGCTGCGCAATATACTGGAGACAGATAAATACTAGATGTGCAGCTGTCAGGTCTAAAAAGATCATTTAAATAAAGGAGTTTTTAATTAACTTTACTTTTGAACATACATGTACAGCTCAAGGACACTGTAGTTCTAATATAATCAGGCAAATTATTCCATATTATGATCATCAATTTACAAATTTCTTTAATTACTTTCCTTGATACTAATTTATAATATAAAATGAGTTGACCTGAGTTTGTAATGTCATGACAACTTTTCTAATGGGTGCAATCATTTTTTTCATATACCAGGTAAAATTCTCTGAAGATCTGGGAGTGTCATCTGATGCATCTTCAAGACTCGTTCTTTACATGGGATTCAGCATTGCTGTTGGACGCTTTGTCTGTGGTTTTGTTGCTTCCATCAAACGTCTGGACAACTGGTTTGTGTTTCAGGGTGTGTCACTAGTAATGGGTGTCTCAATGATGCTTGTAACTTTGGCTCAAACTTATGAAGCACTTGTCTCATATGCTCTTGTATTTGGATTTTGTGAGGGAGCAAGTGCTACAATTTTCAACATTCTGGCTATGACATGTGTAGATCAAGCCAGGGTAGCCTCGGCATTTGGCTACTTGCTATTGATTGGTTCTGCGTTGGCACTGATTGGACCTCCAGTATCAGGTAAGAATAGTGATATTTTGATGGGGCTAAATGTAATTTAGGCGAGGTTAAACTCAAGACAATGCTGGCCAGCGGTCTACTCCCTTAATTTAGGCGGGGCGGCCCGAGGGTTTTGCAGGGCCTCAGTAAATTTACAGCTCCCCTGTTGATGTCAACCATTTTGCTCGTGTTGTGCCGCGTGTACAAATCGCAGGTAAAAGCCTTGCTCCCATCCCTCCCCTACCTCTGGGCAAGTATTGGTAAGTATTCAATATTCCACTGAGTATTCAGTGTAATGGTGCCTGGGTGGTTGCCGCTCACAGGGTTGTCATGGTTACCCTTCGCGCATGCTTGCGGCTCCTCCACAGACCTTGCAGGCACCTCCTCCACACTCATCTATTGGTGATGAGTTTAACTTTTATTAAAGAAATGGATCCAGTTACGTGATGTAATTCCAGTGTATTGATTGGCTTAGCAGCCATGAGATATCAGCCACTAAATAACAACCATTCTTGCAAATTGAAGTCAGCAAGATCTAGCAATATTTCGTGGTTGCTTTTTAATAGAACAATTACTTCATTTGCGCTTGTGGGCTGAATATGGGATGATTATAGCCAATTCAGTACCATGCACCTCATTGACCACCTGTCAATCATCTCATATCTAATGTGTGATTTTGGAATAATCATTAGATAGACTGAGTTGGGGTGCATACTACTGAGTGTACACCTTGTATTAGGCTTGGGCTCATTTCCTGAACAGCGGCTGGTAATTGAGCCTAACCTCATATTAGCACCTATCCAAAATGATAGGAATCCTCTGCCTTTGCTGGATTAACCCAAACATTTGCTAAATATTATTTATTATTAAAAAAATGGATGATTGTATTAAATGCGGTAATCGAGGATTTGATTGGTTTAGCTGCCATGGTATATGAGTCATTATACCATGCCTGAGGAATAGCGACCATTAAATTGTCTTCTGGTTGCTCTTGCAGAGTGAAATCAGCAAGGTTATCTTTACTGTTAGCTTAAAATGGGCCTTTAAAATCATTTTTATTGAGCGAGTTGAAAAGCTTGGTTTACTTTTAATCGTGGATTAGCGTTAATCGGCTTTCGAACAACCCAGCCCTGGAGAGAGAGTCTAAACATACTAAACGTACCCTTACTAGGGTCCCCCCTCCCCCCTCAGTAGTTTAGGCACTCTCCCCAGGTTGTGCTCGAAATTCCACCAAAAAAAAGGGGACTGTGGATAGTCTATTAATATTCTGAGACCCCCAATGGTTTGTTTCGGTGAATATTTGTTCGGAAAGACATTCTGACCCTCCTCGGAAATTCGGTTTAAATTGTCAAGAAAAGCAAGCGTTTTCTTTACCTAAAGGTCAACTCAAAACTTTGGGAACACTGAAAAACTAATCCCTTAAATTGTTAGAAGTGAAAAAAAAAAAAAAAACGGCTGGCTGGCATTTTGGGGTTTCCATTCCCTAAAAGTTTGGGCAAATTTATTTAAATTTTTAGCTAAACAGAATCAAAGTGTTTCAGAAAAAAATGGTTTCCTGATCCTTTCATTTGAGATTGAAAGACAGAATTAGCTTCTAGGATCTAAAAAAAATCAGTAACCTGACTCTCACTTACTTGAAAATGATTCCGCGTGGGAATCAAAAGCTTGTAACGCTTTGAATGATTTAGATCCTGAAAGCTAATTTTTTAATTTGTTTTCCAAGATCAAACCGTTTTATTTCTTACCTTTAAAAGACTATAACATTATGTAGCAATGTAGTAATCAACATTTTAACCAAATTGCTTTGATGTTCTTGTTGCCGGGTGTCCTGAATACCACCCAACCCAAATTTGAAATATAGACCCCCTCCCCCCCGAGTAAGACAAAGAATCTTGCCGTTGTGGGTGTTACCCTCCAATATACACAATATACGGACAAACCCTCACAGAAACCAAACGCTGAAATGCTATAGAGTTGAACATGCGACCTGAATCGAGCGTTGCTTACTTTCTATGTACTTACCTTCAATCCAGCTTTGAAAGCAGACATCGTTTGTACTGACTTTGTCCAACGTGTCATTTTTTAAGGTTTCATCGCGGATAAAGGTGGCTCTTACAAGCCTGCATTCCTTATTGCTGGTGGCTTGTTTATTTTGGCGTCTTTGATTCCATTTGCGAAGCTTTGTGTTAAGGCAAACGAAAGGAAGAAGGCTAAACTGTTGGAAGATGAAAGGATTTCAGGAAATGCAGAAGAACCCGAGAAAAGGAGCAGTCGTGAGGAAATAAGAATCAATGGATACGTGAGAAGAACAAGAAATTCTGTCAGTGAAGAAGTGCTTATGATGATCACGTCTGTTTAATGATAATAATATTGAGGGTTTCCTCTTAAATAGTCTCCTTCGTAGCCGTCGCTTGGGCTTGTCACGCAACGAGCTTGGTCACGAGGGAGGGACCACGTTGCGTGACAAGCTTTAACGACGGCTCCGAAGGAAACTTTCTCTTAAGCCGCAATCCTCAAACGTCGGTTAGCATTTTACAGTTCAGTTCGGAGTTCGCCATACATATTTACATAATCCGGGCTTAACACTGAGGGTAATTTTTAACCTATGCACCATGCGTGAACGAAAGGGAGCCATTTTGGGAGTAAGAAATGGGATGATACATGATCTTCATAAAAAGTATATATGGATTACTGAAATTTGGCAACGAAACATGTGCATCACGACTCCATGTTTGTTTATGACGATGCATCACTAATGTGATTACCAATTCTTTTAATTTCGCAACTGAATCAAGCAAACCTCTCATTCATCGGGATAACTCTTTAAGGAAAGTAAATTTGACGTTGAAACTTGGCTTTATAGTTGTAATTATACTTAGCGAGAAACTCTGCCGTAATTTCCTTACTTCTAGACAGTGTCCTACTTCCACTATTTTATTTAACTTTCGCTCTGTAACTTGTATTTGTTCCTTCTGTTCTGGTCGTTCTGCCAATTTTCAGAAGTATTTGTATTTTTGTTCGCATGTTGGTGACTAGACTGTGGTTGTGCTCGCTGTTTACCATATTTCTATGTCTGACCAGTCATTGCGGCATAGTGGCATCAAAGATAAAGCTCTTCATGCGAAAATCATGATGACATGGTTACTCTTGACAAGCCCGCGAACAAGGTCTCTTTGGAAGGTTGGGGGGGGGGGGGTGGGTGAGGAGAGCTCTCTCTTTCTCCCTCCTACCCTTCCCCACTACCAAGGAGAGAGAGCTTGCTCGCAGGCTAGCTATTCTGTTGCAAGCTTTTGCTGGAAACTGTGTTAACTACCATGTAGGTTTCTTATCACTCTGAAAAATCTTACAAATATTTATTAATATAATTTACAAATATTTATGAATATTAATTGAGGGATTGGGAAGGTCAAAGGCCGATGCTGATGTACTTAAATATAGCGGCCATTCTAGAGATACACTCTATTGCAAAAACGTTGACACCTAAAAAGCATAAACCATGAACGATGAGACCCAATGGCTTTATGGGTATACCTGTACTAAATTTATTTGCATAATATTCTATTCTCATGTGACGGTTGATGACCAAAATTTGTTACACGTGGTGAATGATGGAAACTGTCCAAGCTTTCCTTAAAGTGTCCAAGTTGGCCAACAAGGGCCAATTTGAGTGATATACAATTCGCAATTTGCCAAAGTTCAAAACAGGCAATAAACTAATTAAACAATATTTGGTAGAAAATTATTTGGAAGAATTAAGTCAGCACTGTATCTTTTATTGCAAAGAATGAGAATGGTAAATTATTGATTATGGAAATGAGGTTATTGTTTCAATACTACCCACAAATCCGTTGGGTCTCATCGTTCACGGGTTATGCTTTTCAGGTGTCAACGTTTTTGCAATGGAGTGTATTCATGTCAAAGGCAAAACAAGCATTAAATTCCTGCAACAGGATCAAAGTACATACATACACTTAATATATTCTCGAATAAGAATGGTTGCTAATTTCTAATTTCGATCACTCTTATTAGCTCCTATAAACTCTTGAATTTTCAAATGGTTTGTGTAAGAAACATCTCCATTACATTAGAAACATCTCCATTCTTTATCTACGTCCTAAACCTTGGAATTCCCCTCTAGCACATATCACAGGTTCATCGAGCTTTCCCACCTTAATTAAAGAAACGAATGTACAAGTTTTTATTGAAATGATTCTGATTTGTTCATGCTGCACATACGCAATACTACTTTATTATTATTATTATTATTATTATTATTATTATTATTATTATTATTATTTCGAGTTGACCTCTTCTCTATGGTTTCTTATCTTAAATGCTACTTTTGAATAGAGTATTGTGTTTTTTTATGGCAAATAAAGAATGGAATGGAATTATAGGAGATTATCGCTCCCACTACATTGATTTACAAATACCATGTATAAGGTGGCATAATGAGTCACATCACGTGTACGGAAACATGTTTTCACGTATAAGGATACCGGTGTACAAGGGCTGTGTAATGACCATTTTGCGTTTGATTCCTTATCAGTTATGTATGCGGAAGCCTGGTACAAGTGTATAAGATCCGTATATTTCATTTCGTGGCATAACTTGACGTATACTGATTCTGAAACTGATCTTATACATCATGCCACATCCTTTGTGTACTGCGTGTGTACGACAAGAGCTGGCTATAACGCAACATGTAACAAATTACGGTACGCGTAAATTGAAATGAAAACAAGAAATGATTTAAAAAATACAGACGCGATCGATCGCTTGCATGAGTACCGTTTGAGCGCTTTTTTTTTTTGGGGGGGGGGGGGGGGGGTTAGAGGTCTCCGCGCGGAGGGCTCTAAGCCTTTTGCATGCGAAAGTATACTGAAATGGTACTCCTTTCTCAGACATGAGGCTTAAGACTAAAATGATACCTGTTGTTGTAGTGACTCTTTAAAATACTAAAAGTTTGCATTTCGTAAGGAACCCATTCCCTGACTTCAAGGATGAAGTGCAACCGCATTTGTGATTCGGTTTTAAGTCAGGGCGGACTGTTATTAACAACAACTCAGCCACCAAACTACAAAAACTGCATTAAAAAGATAGTGCTGTACGAATATTGATCTCCAACAATGACGCCAATACTGATGATCCATAGGGACCGCGGACTGGGGGGAGGTGCTGAGGGGGTCAGCCGAGCTGGAACTGATCCATTTCTGGCGCAGCGGACACGACGATAAACACGTGATGCAACGGCGGGAAAGTACTTGCGCCTTCATCTTCACAGCTCGATTGCGCGTGCATGCCACGCAAAAATTAGATATTTTGGCGGGCTTCTGCCTGAATAGACTCTTTGAAAGCAAGATCAAATTTACTTGATTGACATTTTCATTCAGATTAAGAATAACGTTTGCAAATTATAATATCTGCCAGTTTTCACGTGTGAATCTGCTAACATGAGTTTTAGATGTCTTAACGTTTCTTCTTACGAGCCGGACAGCGTTTGGTCGTGGTTTATATGTTTCTGTTGCACAACTTGATGCATGATGTCCACAGTTGGGTTTTCCTTCGCTCTTGGCGTACTTTTCCCTGTTCTCATGGATTCTTTTCTTGAAGAGCATAAACATAGATATAAAGATCATACAAAGAGAGCAAAGTGATACCTGTTGTTATATCTCAAAGGAAGCGGAAGCCTTATATTTTCTGCCCATTGGATGAGTTGTAATTTCTGCCACGAATTTCTGCTCCGTTCAAATGCCTGCTATCCTTTCGCTTCACAGTCTACTTTAGTGACTCTTTAAAATACTAAAAGTTTGCACTGATTTCTTTACCCATTCGCCGCTACAACTGAGGATGAAGTGCAACCGCATATATATTTGTGATTCAGTTGTAAGTCAGGGGGCGACTATAATTAAAAACACCTCAGCCACCAAACTACAAAAACTGCATTATAAAAAAAAGTGCTGCACGAATATTTACCTCCTCCTGTTATTATTACACTGTCATGTCATTCTTTTTATTGTGGCAAAAAATAAACTTGAAAACTTGAAAACAACTACGATGCCAGTGCTTGATGATCTTTAATTTTTCTATCTCTTGGCTTAAATAAAACAAACAAACAAACAAACAAACAAAGAAAACAAAACAAAACAACAACAACAACAACAACAAACAAACAAACCAGAAACTTATATCACTACTTTGGTGTACAAATCTTTCAATAACGTCTTGCCCCAATACTAGCGTTCTAGGTTCATCGACCATATTGATACGAAATAAAGTTATTCCTTGAGGGATTGTTTCACTGCCCCGCGTACCAATTTTCTTATGAACTCATATGAACTGTGAGTACTATTTTACCTATGAGAACTCAAGGTAAACGTCTTTGGACGAGTCTCTCTTGCAGCAGCAGATGGCGAGAGTGTATATGCAGCTGTAGACAACCTCTGGGAATAAAATCAATTTCGACGAGAGGCTTGCCAAACTCAAAAAAGTTCTAAATACTTGGTCAAGTAGACATTTAACGATCTTAGGCAGAATTGCCATCGTCAAAAACTTAGCTCTCGCCAAACTTGTTTATAGTTTTTCCGTATTAAATGTTCCCAAAGAATTTGTAAAAGAAGTCAACAGCAATATCTTCTCTTTTATTTGGAAATTTAAGCCAGATAAAGTCAAAAGAAAAACTCTGACCGGCCCAATAAGCCACGGCGGTCTTAATATGCTCAATTTTGCTGACGTTGTTAAATCGCTCAAGACTTCGTGGGTTTATCGTTACTGTCTAGCAAATGACCGCCATTGGTGTGCCCTCCTTGATTCGCTTTTAGGTAAGGTCGGTGGAACTCTCTTATTTCAATGTAACTACGATCTTAAATTACTCGACCTCAAAAATCTCTCTGTTTTTTATAGACGTTTTAGCTGTATGGCAAGAGCTCAATTCCAAAGACCCACGTAACGCAAATGAATACAAACAAGAAATCATTTGGAACAATCGGTTTATAAAGATAAACGGAAAATCGTTTTATTATAGATCATGGGCTAATAAAGGCATTTTGAAAATAAGCGACCTCCTAAACATCCATGGCCAGTTCCTTTCGTTCGAAAACTTCAAATGCAAATATAGCGTTCGCTCTACTTTTCTCGATTATGCTGGTGTTCTTGCGGCAATCCCTAAAATTTGGAAAAGCGAAATCGTAGGTAATCTCACTAACGGCGATAACGAACCAGTTCCATCCCTTGACATCTCCTCTACAAAAAAAGCCCGTGTGATGCTTTCAGAAAGATCCTTTTCTCCCCTCATCGTTGAAATCAATCTTAGAAAACAAGGGTTGAATGTAAAGGCAGTATACGAGCTTCCTTTTAAAGTCACAGTCGAAAACAAACTGAGGAGCTTCCAATTTAAACTAATTCATAACATCATACCCACTAGTCACTCTCTTTACAAAATGAATATAAAGGCTTCTCCAGAATGTGAACGCTGCCTCTTTCCGAACGAAACGCTTATTCACATGCTTTGCGAATGCCCCGACGTTAAAATCTTTTGGAAAGACATAATGATGTGGTGGAATGCTAAGCGCTCTGACAACATTAGTCCTAGGAATACTGAAATCCTGTACGGTTACAAACCTGAAACGACCCCCTTCTACGCGTTAAACCATTATCTTCTTATTGCTAAATATCATGTTTTTCTTGCAAGAAACCAGTCTGAGACTCCAAATTTAAAGGTCTTTCTTGCCTTACTAGACAGCAAGATCAAATGTGAAAGACAAATAGCCATTAGAAATTCTAATTACGAAAAATATAGAGCTAAGTGGACCACTCTCAGCAACTACGATGCGTGAAGCACTTTAAGTATGAAAGTTGAGTAAGGGGAATCTTTTATTATCTCTTGTATGTGTGGGTGGGGTGCGTGTGTGTGTATGTGTGTGTGTGTGTGTGTTGTGTTAGCATCGTATGCAGGATGACGTAGCACGTGTATTTATTTCGTAATTAGTTAAAAATAATACAAGCAATGTAAGTACAATTTCTGTAAGTAGGTCAAGCAAAGTAATGTAGTAATAGTAGTGTAACTCAAATAGTCATGTAACGTAGTATTGTTTGTATGTGTCGTTGCTATGAATAAAAAAATAAATAAATAAATAAATAAAAATAAAAAAGCTGTAGACAACCTCGACGACCTAGCCTGTGCATAGCCGCCTTCCGGTCTCCACGAGGTAGAAAATCGAGTAAGAAAGGGCGGCTGTGGACAATCCTCGGAGATCCAAGGTAGCTAGTCGGGAGGAAGGGATTTTCATGGGCGAAAGTTCACAACAAGAACTGGAGAGTTCTTTCGTCCCCTCGCCCTCTCCTTCGCGCTTCTCTCTAGGAGCCTGGAACAGGCTACCAGCTAGGATATCCATGACCGAGGAGGACTAGAAAGGAGTTTCGATTGCGTGACATACTTGTGACGGAAAAAGAACGAGTGCATGACCGCTTGCTGATCAGTGCTGTAAACACGAGTTTTGCGATAATTGAGGATAATTTACACGTTCGTCGTAAACAACACAACTTCTCGCTGTGGTTGAGTGCGGAGTGAATTTCCTAACATGAGTTTTAGATGTCTGAACGTTTCTTCTTACAAGCCGGACAGCGTTTGGTCGTGGTTTATATGTTTCTGTTGCACAATTTGCATGATGCTCACACTTGGGTTTTCCTTCGCTCTTGGCGTACTTTTCCCAGTTTTCATGGATTCTTTTAATGAAAGCCGAGAAAGAACAGGTAAGTTATAAAGTATAAATTAACGTTAAGGTCCGGAAAGCGAAAGACCGCTGTTGCGAAGAGGTTGCCAAATTAAATACAGTGTTTCCCAGTCGTTTCGGTGATTGCGTTCACGGCAACGAGGAAATTTTTTCAAACATTTTCTGGTTGGTTTAAGCGATCACCGAAACGACTCAGCATGTATCATTTGTGTAATTGCCTGTCATTTTAGTGACCATTTCGTAAATTTTATTATTTTTTCCGCGTTCAGGAAACAAATTTTATAGCAACCTTCTAACATCATTAAATATGCACACCAAGAGACCGTCTGGTCGGAGTCATATTTTGTATATTACAGTTAGTATTTATTTAATAATCGGAAGAATTTCAAGGCCGAACAATTGACCGTAATTCTGGCATCACTTCGAACTGCTTTCAAACTTTCGCTTTCAGCGCAAAGAAAAAAGAGCGGGAACACGGATATGCAGATTAAAGTTGTGTCACAATATTTGCACTTTTTTCAGACATTGCGCAAGGTGTACGTAACGCAACGCCATAGGTGCGGTGACACCAATGAGTAATCGATGGGTATTCAGTTGATTGGTCATTGATTATTAACGATGATCAATGACTAAACGATGACTAATCGATAGGCCACAAAAAATTTGGTCATCGTGCTATTATTAATATTAACATTTATTTTTTTATTTATTTATTTATTTATAAACTGTCAAGTAATTGCACTGTCTTGATCAATCTAATGTATGACTTGTACCACTCTCTCGTATTATTATTATTATTATTATTATTATTATGAATAAATAGCATTATTATTATTGAGAATGATGTATCTATCAGTAAATAACACAGGCATACTCGGAAAAAAATCCGAGCGTCCTATTAGGAGTCAAACCTACGACCTTGCGAGACTCGTGGGAGCTAAGGCCATTAAACTATCGACTGTTGAACGTTGTTGAACGCAGTTGAACGAAATCGAGATGAGTTCTATTCCATTCAACAAGTTGCCACTTGTTGAACGGCGCTGACCAATTGTTTTCCAGTCTCAAAAGCTGGTGATACGCGGTGGCACGATGTTGAACCGTGTGTCACCAGCTTAAGGTCACGGAAATTAAGAGCCACCTAAATGATGTAGAAATTAACGTTAACAATTTTTTTTAAAAAATCGCGGCGTTCATTTCCTATAATAAGGTAGCTTAATTTCAGTTCAAATCTTGTTAGTCTTTTCACAACTACCGAAGCATGACGGTGTACACCATGTAATCAGTAGTATTTCTCGGTGTTTCTGGAAACTTTTTGCAAAGGAAATCGGGAAATTTCTAATAGTTCTGCTGGATAACAGAAAATGATTTCCTAATGAGTACAGTCAACTTTCTCGTAAGCGACCACCCTTAAGGCATCATAAAGTGGTCGCTTATGGGAGGTGGTCGCTTACGGGAAAGATCAACAAAATAAGCCTAATACTGGTTGATTAATTTATTACCTATAATATTACCCTAGCAGCTAAAATTAGGCAAATAGAAACTTATTTATTTTTTTTTTCACATCTATTCATACTTCTGACGAAACTTTGTGTAACATTTCAGAACAGATCACTGTAACAATTTCCGTTTACCTACAGATCTAATTATAGCCATCTTCTCTGTCTGTAAACTGTCATTATCTGTCAGTACTCCGGGATAGCGTCATTAAAAATTGAACTTTTGTTACTTCTGAGTAATTATTTACTAACGATCATACGTGATTATGTTGGGTGGTCGCTTGCCGGAAACAGAAAACAAAAGAATGTGTCAATTTTCTGGCCTAAAAAGTGGTCGCGTTCCCTTAAGAAATTTGAGCGGTGGTCGCTTACGAGAGAGCTCTTGAAACAGTATTTAACTGAGAAACAAAACGGTTGTTTACGAAGTGGTCGCTTACGGGAGGTGGTCGTTTACGAGAAGTGGTCGCTATGGGAGAGGTGACTGTATATGGAGGGTTAGGGTTAGGGTTATGTGGGTGACTACATGGTACCTTACCATGAATTAGTCTATTGATTACCCATCCATGAGTCATCATTAATTAGGTATGTCTGGAAGTAAACATAATAAAGTCCGCCTTTTCTTATGGGACAATCAGTCTGGCCATTTTCATCCCTGTTCAGGAATAACAATACAAAGAGAACAAAAGAACAAATTTTCACATTCCGATTAAACCAACAACCTTTCCAACAGAACAAAATTCCTTGTACGGTCGAACCTGCTGTAGAAGCGGTCACACTCGGGAAGTTAATAGCTAAGTGACCACCTCATTAATGGAGGTTGACCGCTTAATACAAGAATACACGTTAAACGCAATAAAAACGACATTTTATATAACATTTGATAACTTAGTTTACAATTAACGTACAAAAGCGCTCACAAATTCGTTTACTTGGTTAAGACACTGCAGCGATAAAATCGGGTATGACAAAGGAGAACATGGTATAGAAACGGACTTATAAAACATTAACGCCGGCCTCGTTCAGTCAGTATTGTAGGTGGTTTTCTTTGACAAAGTGACCGTTTAAAATACGTCAAGACGATAGAAACAGCTCGTTTGGACTTAGTAAAGGTGACTACGAACGCTTAATGGAGGTGACCGTTTAATAAGAGGCAAAATTACAGTAATTATGGGAAGTTATTTTCTGGACTTTGACGCTGACCTCTTAATAGAGGGTATTCGCTTAATACAGGTTCGACTGTGTTCTGAATCAACTGTTTGTTCATTCCAAAAACGGAATAGACAGGTCCCAAAAAACATATGAATACCGTCTAAGCTGCATGTGTATTCCTATTCCGACCTCAGGCGAACGCACCAAATAAAAGCGGCCCTCGAATAATAGTTGGGATCCTTCCTTGGGGGAATTTAATCACTGATCAGACTCATTCATAAGGTTATATAGGGTTATTCGGAGTCATCGACAAGTACAATGCCATTCAGTTAAGAGGTTTTAGAGATCCTGGTTGGTAGTCAATCGAGCTTTCGGTAACCGAACTCATTCGCTCGATCGATTTCGATTGGGCTCGCCAATTGAACATAATCGAACTCACCCAAATATTTTGCCAATCGAACACAATGAAACGTTCAATAATCGAACACTTCTTCAGTAGAACGTAATCGACCTCTAGACTGATCGAACTTTTTCCTTGATTAGCGCTTTGGCATTTGAAACAAGGCCTTTCATTCAAATAAATTGCTAAATCACAAACCAGAACTAGAAACAAGGTTTGGGCCTCTGAAAGCCTTTATTCAAAGCAGACGTAAAAATAACATTTTGCACTTAACAGCGGATATTGAAAATGAAAGTAAACACAAGCTAAGACTCGCGAGAACAAAAAGACAGACACACCTGACTGTCAATTAAGTAACAAAAATGGTGTAGGGTGGGAGAATTGTCAATTCGCAAAACAAGCGCTCACTCGCTTCAGCAATAGAGAAGTGAACTGGAAATCTACTGCTCTCTCATAACTTGTTTACTTAGTATATGTTCTTTAGCTGACTACTAGTAACACTCTACAGTTAGCTAGCAATCTCCTGTCTTGGGGTGCGTTTCTTTGGGAAAATCCGAATCCGGATTTTTGACCCAAGATCACTCGGATCATGGTGTATCAAAGGAACCGACGAATCCACTCTGGGTAAGGATTCGTCGGTTCCTTTGATGCACCCTGATCCGAGTGATCTTGGATCAAAAATCCGGATTCGGATTTTCCCAAAGAAACGCACCCTTGGTCAATGCATTGAGTTTTACAATTACAGAGTATTTGTACCTAGTGTCGAGAATAAGAACTAATGCCAGTGAAACGAGGTTGTCTGACTGCACTTGGTTGTAATTTAGACCAGCATGCATCACCAATAGCCGACTCCTCCCTGTAAAGGCCCAGTTTTATTTCAAACACGAGTACGTGGGCGAAATGTCGATTAAGCTAACACTTCAAAAGGTCGTTGTTCAAGGTTGCTCTCTATAACTCGATATTTTTAAGAGACCGCATTGCTTATCGATATTTATGACCTTTTGTTTTGGCTCTGCCGAACAAAATCGACCCAGTTCTGTCGATTTAGTTCAGTTAGTTCGATTGAGTTCGGTATAGGCCAGCAGATTGGTGCAAAAATATGACGGAATTGTGGGATTTATGGTAAAAGCACCAAATTTGGCACGTGGATAGAGACATACCTACTGAACAATATTAGCTATGGACCCACGTGGAAAGTACCCCATAATTGCAGTTTTAATGGTTTTAAGGTGGCTCACTGAAATTCTAGCATGGAGACGAGGCTGAGATTTTGTTTCTCGTGTAGCAGCCACAGTCCGGCATCAAAAGAACGACAGACCTCCTAAAATGGAGAATTATTCAATATATTTGCTTTTCTTTGATCGTGGAGTCGTTTCAGTTGATCACGTGACAGGCCACGAGATTGCACGTACAGTATCGTGACATATCTAATAAGATTTTTCAATTTTATCCTTCGCGTCAGAGCGGACACCAGGATCCGAGGAGATTGAACAGCCTTCTTGAGGGTTAACGAGAACAAAGAGGAACTTTTCCTTTATCTGGCCAAGCAGCTTACCACAATTGGAACTGACCATTGAGAAGTAGCATCTACTAAACATGAGACAATAGTCTTTAACAATGACAGAACTGACGCCGCAGATATACCACCTTGCTCGCACGAAGAAGCCAACACGAGGCTCCTACTACATGCTGCTGACGCTGCAAGACGTGGGTACACTAAAGCCTGGAAAGTAATGGTGTGCACTGTCGATAGGGATGTCGTAGTCATCGCAGTGTTGCAAAATTCCAATACATTTCCTTATACGAGCTTTGGATTGAGTTTGGTGTTGGCAAACACCTGAAATATTTGCCAGCGCACGACATATCCCGTATTATTGGCGTAGGAAAGTCACAAGCTCTCTTCGCATTTCACGCCTTCACAGACTGTGATCAAACGTCGTCTTTTGCCCACTATGGCGAAAAGACAGCGAGGAGAGCGTGGGGTGCATTCAATGGTGTGACGGCAGCTTCCCAAGCTCTTAGCAATGCTCCAACGGTGGATGCTGTGGATGAGGTGATGCCTATTCTTGAGCGATACGTCACCATCATGTATGATCGTACCAGCACTTGCATGAAAGTAAATGATGGGAAGAGGGACCTATTCATACGTAATTGAAATAACGGCCGGTCAACGGACAATGTCCGGACTGATTTGGGAGTTGACCGGTCAACCTTTCGTGTTGCCGGTCATGTAATGCCCTCGAATACACATAAGCTTATTTTCATTTTGCTGCTGTAATTTACTTTTGTTGTTGACAATGAATGCTTTAAAGTGCTCTAACGTTTTTGGAAATATATAACGCCAGTTTTGGTTCATGGGCCCCTGTTTTAAGAGTTATTTATTTTATATAATTTGACCGGCCAGAAACGGTACGTGACCGAGCTAAAATGAATTGGGCCGGTCATCGTGTCCGGAGACTCTCCAGAAATTATTTCGAGCCCTGGTAAAGGGAGAGACATTGAAGCAATTCCCCCCATCCAAGATGCCTTACTTCAACATGCAAAGAGGTCCACGTACCAGACTGGCCACTGCTGGGGCAATTCCTTGGTGCCATCTCCTCCGTTTGCGTGTCCAAGTGAATGGAGCTGGGTGAAAGTCGCTAATGATATGTGGGCGCACTTGTGGATGACAATTCCCCAGGCATCACAGAGCTTTCAGGAGCTACTGAAATGTGGTTGCAAGAGTGAAAGAGGTTGTGCAGGACGATGGAAATGCATTTAAGCCGAGCTACCGTGCACAGCACTGTGCAATTGCGCTGGGCTGTGCGACCGAGAATGAACAACAGAATGCCGGATGCAAATGAACAAATCTGCATATCGCTTGCATTATCAACAACATTCCTATGAATTTGTGTTTAGCTAATTTCAGTTCGTTTGACGTTTTTAGGGCTTAATTTTTAAAGATTTTACTGTTTCGTAGTTTTTATGTATGAACTTGGCCAAATAACTGAGCCAGGGTAAGGTTATTATGTCCAAAGCTAGGCATTAATAGCCTATTTAATCACGTGGTTGGCCACGTGATCACACTAGAAGGCCAATAATGTCTCAGAATGCAAATTTGTGATTCATTTTTTGGTTAAACTTGTTAATTTCCTACGAAACATTGTCTCACTTTGCTGGCAATAAAATAATTCACTTAGTCTTGTTTCTATGCTAGAAGTCCAGTGGGCCACCTGGAACCCGTTATAGTTACAATTATGGGATAGATCTCAAATGGGTCCATAGCATTTTCGTTGTTTCTTTGTATGAACTTGATCAAACAA